>NC_052614.1:2804843-3025587 GCF_016545825.1 Eucalyptus grandis | reverse complement strand
AACAAAAAAAAAAAAAGTGTTTAAAAACAAAAAAAAAAACACAAACAAACGGGCCTTACCCTTCGTCTTCAGCGTGGCAAGTGACAAATAAGAAGGTGGTACGAAGGGGACACGTGTCCTCGTGGCCCACAATGCGCCAATTTAAAATGATTTCAGTTCTGTAGCTACAGGCAAAATGGACGGACGGTAGGGTTTTTCTGCAAGCTCTCTTTTCCCCTGCAGACCGTCTCCTTTCTTCACGCCTCTCCTCTACTCTCCCTTCCTTCCGTAAATTCAAACGGCGCTCGCTCGCTCTCTCCGGCGCTCGGGCGAGAGGGGGTGATACAGGACGGATGCTGCTCTCCAATCGAGCAAAACATGACTACTGGACAAAATTTTCTTTATAATGCTTTTTCTCTGTCGGGCGGCATATTCATCGCATGAAAGTCCTTCCGTCAACGCGGCTAATAACCTGGAATCGCTTCTGCAGAGCAGGCCACACCTCGTCGGTCAGTGAGCGAGAGGGAGGTGATGGCCCCCAACTCGTTTGTGCCTTGTTGCCTGCGTTTTACAGGCAGTAGGAGAAGGCCGGTCAGTTCCTTTTCCCCGTGTTTGGGCGTTTCTTTTTTAACTTTGTTTTTATGGGTTATGTCTATGCGAGGACCGTCGATTTAGCTGGTATATGCTTAGATCTGCATCATCAGTGCACATTCTTTCTTTGGACTGCAATCGAGGATTGATTTGCTGGTATATGCTTAGATCTGCATCATATGTGCGAGGACTGTCGATGGAATGTAGTCAACTGCTTTTCTTTCCTTTTGCTTTCGTTTTTCTTTATTCTTTCCGAAGCAACTCTATTGTCTCGGATCAGAACATCCTAGTAAGCAAGAAGGCCCTATGCCTCCACTTTTGCTTTTGATACTCTGCGGAAATTATCTGACACGAAGTGGCAACTTGTGATAAAGTTCGCCTTTTTCATTTTACAGGGGTTTTCTTCACGGCCTCTTCAGTAGGCGATTGAGGCGGATGGCGATGGAGGCGGAGGCGATGACGGTGGAGGCGGCAGTGACAGGGCCAGAGGTGGCAACGTCGTCACCGCTACTATCATCCACCTCTACCTTATCAAGAACCAATTACGAAGTGTTCTTGAGTTTTAGAGGTCCTGATACTCGCCAGGGATTTGCAGATTGCCTCTTCCGTAACCTGATTCATGCAAGGATCATGGTCTTTAAAGACGATGAAGAACTTGATCCCGGAGAAAATGTCCCTGATGCATTGGTTCAATCCATTAAGCAATCCAAGATATCAATACCTATTCTCTCTCAGGATTATGCAAATAGTAAGAGTTGTCTGATGGAATTGGCCCAAATGGTGGAATGCCAAGAAGAAGGCGGTCAACTGATCGTGCCCATTTTCTATGATGTTAAGCCCGCTGATTTAAAATACCGACGTGGACGAGTTGGGGAGGCCTTCTTTAAGCACGAGAAACGTGGAGTTGACTGCAAGGTCATTGATATATGGAAGCAGGCTCTTGAAAAGATTGCTGACATGGAGGGGTATGATTTGCAGAATACAGACACAGGGTACTCGTCTTTTTACTGTCCTTTTAATGCAATTAGGTTTAGCTTTATGAAAATTGTTCCAAGCACAATGTCGTTGAAATCATTAATATAATGGGACTATATCTGATAATGAGGTAAATGTACTTTCTGTGCCCTTCTTGTTGTCCACTGCATCGTCTGTGTTGGTCAATATTTGGTACGGTTTAACTGGATTATTTCCTTCGTAATTTTCATAGACTGTTGTTAGTTATTTTGTAATCTCATCATGACACCTTATTTTCATCATCACATTTGGCAGTTATGGTGCACTCACAGACAAAGTTGTTTCAGATATTCTAGAGTTGTTGAAAAAGAATGATTTAGTAGTGAAGAACGGTTTAGTGGGCATGGAACCCCACGTACGGGAGGTTATGAAAAAGCTTGGTGTCATCTATGTCAATGAGCAAGTAATCGGAGTACATGATCAAAAAGATGTACGTGTGCTTGGGATAGGGGGCATGCCGGGGATTGGCAAGACTACCCTTGCAAAGGTTGTGTACAACAAAATCCATCATCTCTTTCAACGTTGTAGTTCTCTTTCCAATGTTCGAGAAAATGGCACGTCTGATAATCTCACCATGGGCCTGCAAAAACAGTTAATCTCACACCTCCGAAGGAAGGAGTACACAAATCTAAGAACTCTTGACCGAATGACTAATTTCATAAAAAGTGCATTTAGCGAAATGAAAGTTCTCATTCTCCTTGATGATGTGCATCATTTTGATCAAATCAGGCATTTAGTTGGGGATCTAAGTTGGTTTGGCCCTGGAAGTAGGATTCTCATGACAATTGGGAATATTGATGTTCTTGATGGTTATGGAGATGGAGTGGCTGATAAGTATGAAGTTGGACAAATGGATACTCCTCAAGCTCTTGAACTTTTCCGCATGCGTGCTTTTAGTGGGTATACTCGCGAAGAGGAGGATGAGTATGATGATCTGGCCAGACGCATTGTTAAAACTATTGGAGGGATTCCTTTGGCAATTGAAGTAACGGCTTCATACTTGCATAGCAAAAGGGGGAATATACAAATATGGGAAGCTATATTGCAGAGATTACATACAAGGTCAGCAGATGAAGTCCATGAAGTGATCAAAGTAAACTATGACTCTCTAAAGGGAGACACGAGAAAGATATTTCTCGATATCGCATGTTTTTTCATCGGAATGGATGCGAGAATTCCCTCATACATGTGGGATGCATGTGACTATTATTCTCCAATTGGAATCGAGTTACTCCGTAACATGAGTTTCGTCAAAATAGGAGAAAATAACGAATTATGGATGCATAATGAACTAAGAAAATTTGGCAGGGAAATTGTTAGGAGGGAAAATGAAAATGAGCCTCGAAAGCGCAGTAGGTTATGGAATCACATTGATGCACTTTCCACGCTTAAGGGAGCGCAGGTATAAGTTTTCAAGCATAAGATTTTTTAGTTTATACAAAGTTTACAATCTTTGGAGATACTGCCTTTCCTTAATTTTTCTTTCCCAAAATGAAGTGTGAATGGTTAGATTTCATTTCCCTTTCTATTTATTCAATTCCCTTGATTTGTAGAGTGCTAGAAAGGTGGAAGCCCTTGGTCTCACGTTTGATGAGGGACAAAGTGAATGTTTTAGACGTGAAGGATTTAGCCATCTACAGAGCTTGAGGTTTTTGAGATTGGACAAGGCTACTGTTGGAGGAATTCTTCAGGATGTTCTTCCAAATTCATGGTGGCCTGGCTATATACCACACTGGTTGAGATTGGACCAGGCTACCGTTGGAGGGAGTTCTCATAATGTTCTTCCAAATTCATGGTGGCTTGGCTATATACGACACTTGTTGAGATTGGACCAGGCTACCGTTGGAGGGAGTTCTCAGGATGTTCTTCCAAATTTAAGGTGGCTTGGTTGGCAAGGTTGCAGCGACATCTCTGAACTGCTGATTTTCCATTTGGAGAAACTGGTCATTCTTGATCTATCTCGCAGTTTGGTCACTGGAGATCCAGAAGTATGGGAACAAATCCTGAAGGTAAAGTGCATATTTGTCTATGTTTCCTGGGATTATTAGAATAGCTAGCACCAACTGAGCCTGTTCCACTTTTCTTGCAGACGGCAAAGGAACTGAAAGTTTTGAACCTAAGTGGCTGTTGTAACCTGAATGGTTTTTTACGCTTCCCTGCTTCTGTGGATTTACAGAGCTTGGACTTACAGAGATTAGTCTTGGAACATTGTTCCGTACTATCCCAAATTGGTCCATTTATAGGTAATCTAAAGAACTTAGTCTCCTTAAATCTTAAGTTCTGCAAATCCATTAGCGACTTGCCGCAAGAACTATGTCATATGATAGATTTGGAAGAACTTCTGATTGATGGAACTTCCATTAGGGAGATTGATTTCAAACCAGCCTCCATGAAGAAACTCAAGATTCTGAGCGCTTGCC
This sequence comes from Eucalyptus grandis, assembly GCF_016545825.1. Lineage (NCBI taxonomy): Eukaryota > Viridiplantae > Streptophyta > Magnoliopsida > Myrtales > Myrtaceae > Eucalyptus > Eucalyptus grandis. Next base: position 3,021,583 of record NC_052614.1, on the reverse strand, counting down.
AATGTGAAAGATTGACTCATATATCAGACTCTATTGGTGACTTGGTATCTCTTGTGCATCTTCGACTGGAAGGTGCCGCTATTGAATGGCTACCAAATTCTATTGAGTCCTTAAAGAAACTTCAGAGCCTGCTTCTAGGAAATTGTCAGAATTTACTTGAGCTTCCTCTTTCCATTGGGAATCTCGAGTCACTTGAAGTCATGGATCTATCGAGCACCAAGATTGTTAGTTTACCTAGGTCTGTCGAGCATTTGAAAAATTTGAAAGTGCTGAAGATGGAGAAGACTCACTTACAAGAATTCCCCAATGATATAATAGATCTAGAAAAGCTGGAAGAGATAGATCTTTCAGAATGCCGGACTCTGAAGGGGTTGATTTGCTGTGATATGACAGGATTATCCTCTTTGAAAATCTTGAGATTATCATCTACCGGGATTTCTGGCCTACCCTTGACCCTTCGATTGCTCTCTGATCTCCAACAACTAGATTTAAGGGGATGTGACGAACTTCGGTATGTGCAAGAACTTCCATCTAGTTTGCAAGGACTTCCATCTAGTTTAAGTATTCTTCGCTGGGGATCCAAAATCATGCGGACTGTGCCAGACCTTTCTTTCTTGAGAAACTTGAAAGAGCTGTACTTGGGTGATAACTTTAGTCCTACTGATCCAATTCAGAATTCTTCCCCTGAACCACAAATTGGATGGTTAGCAAGACTAGCAAGTCTAGAAATCTTGGAGTTGTGCCACTCAAAGATTACCAAGCTCCCTGAATGTTTTAGTAAACTTCGACTAAGAAAACTTGTTTTGCACTACGCATTTTTGCGTGACCTTGGGGAGCTACCCTCTAGCTTATCGATGTTGTGCCTTCACTGCTGCATGATTCAATATTCACTATTTTCTACGGTGAGAGGTCTGTCTGAATTAGAACTCAAACGCTGTCACTTGGCAGAGACTGTAAGTCTTAAAGATTTGAGGGGATTGCAACTTCTGAGAATATTTGACTGCAATGTGCGAAAACTTGATGGGCTGGAAAATTTGCCTCATTTTAGAAGGCTCACTTTAATGGAATGCCCTTCATTGACCGGATTACCAGATCAAACAAATCGTAAATTCGAAATCGATGGGTACAATTTCCCAGAAAAACATCTAGTCGGCAGTTATGATGCTCGCACTAATGGTTAGAATATTGTGGAAATGCTTCAAGATTGATTCCGACTGAAGATCTTGCTGCACAACGGATATTCGGTCTATATTCAATAAGAAGTTGGAGGCTCTTCTGAAAAGTAAATGTTGCTACTTTTTGCTTTCCTCGACTTGAACATCTGTACAACTCCATGATGCACACCAGTCGGTCCTTTTTCTCTTTTGGCCCTACGGTCAAATTTCTGAGAAGTGTCCTCTCCACCTCGTTGTGGGCTTGGAGCTTCTCTGTTGGTAGGCCTGACCTTTTGGGGGGGGGGGCTTGGACAGGCAAGTTTGTGCTTTGAAATCTTTTGCCAGCTTTCGATTTTAAATTCTCAATTCTTTCATTTATTTTCTCTTCTTTTAGTGAAAATGCAAAAATGGTAACTGGAGCACAGAATCCAACGTAAAACTAACAACAGATTGATATTAGATAATTCAATTTGCCAGTGCTTTGTGCATTAAATCATGAAACATTCTTGGCATTTTAACTTCTAATTGTTCGCTTCTTGTTGTTGTTCAGAAGAAGTCGGGGACAGATTTACTAGTAATATAATGGGTTGGCTGGGATGGATACTCAATATCAGAATGATGATTGGGCAAAGACTCTACTTGGTGGAGGAGGAGAGATGGCTGGCCCTTTCTGTTTGAAAAGGAGACTTGTAGCCTTGAAGTCCGGTGGATGCATGTTGAGAAGATAAGCCAATGGGACTCGAGTGCGGATGCGTGGAGTCGCATGCTGCTCCTTTCTTTTCGGGCTGAGGCTTAAAAGATTATCAGGGGAGTAGCAGCTGCAGTGTTGTAGAGTTTTGACTCTCAATCTGGGTGATGTCGGTAACTTAAAAAGTAGTAAGAACAACGCATTTCCCCTACTCGTGTCCGTGTTGCAACGAGCGTCAAATGGGTAATCATTGTCTCATATGCTCGTGCAGGGATTTTGGCTTTTTGAAGAGTATTTTTCAAAGAAGTCATTTTTTAGGAAAATAGTAATATTTTCCGAAGCTTGCTGAAGTGTGAAAATGGACTATTGATTATTTTTCCCTCGCTTGGAAATGAAAACTTAACTTTTTTTCCTAAAGAAACATGCACTATTCACATTACGTGTGTACATGGATAAAAAATTTCATTGTTTTGGCAATCTATAAATAGAATTTGTAAAAAATTTAAATAGTATCATTCATTCACTAGACTTTTAAAATAATTGAATATGTTGATTTTGAGTTGACAAAGCTAAGGCTCATCTCATTTTATTAGATTTGGGCCCGGTCGTTGAGGTCCCGAAGACTTGGACATGACTGCTGAAATCTTGAGCATGAGGCAATAAGGTCTTGGGTCAAGTCTCAAGGGACTAAGGCCTAGTCGCTACGATCCTGAACCCGAGTGTTGAGGACCCTGCATTGGTCGAAGATTGGGCCTTGACCTTAGGGACTCGAACTTGCTACTGAGGTTCCAGTTTTCTTGGGCCTAGCCATTCGGAACTTGAACATGGGCGCCAGAGATCGGGGTCCCATCTCGATAGAGTGATCTCGAGCATTGTTGACTTGATTGCAGGAGCCAAGTATTCAGGCACGATAGCCGCTGACTCAAGCATGGACACTGGAGTTTTAAGTATGGCCTTACACGACTTGGGACCAACCTCTTTATATCCTAGTTTGGTTTATCTAGCCCTGATGGACATTAGTCATAAGTTATTGTTGCTTTGTTGAATATATTTAACGTATTTGGTGTAACTTGTTATATAATTTGCCACATTGTGTTAGTAAATGAAAATTTGATCGAGTAAAATTATGAATGCTTGCAATGCCTTGATCTTCAACAAATGTTACTGTTTTGGTTCATCCATGTCTTTGTTTTAGTTGTGCACTGGTGTGAATAATCTTACATTTTTATTAGTACCGTGATGAGACAGTGACCACGTCATTCAAGATGACCGTAATTTCGACTCAAATTAATATTCTACCACGGCGTGAAAATCAATAATTGACGACACTAGTTGCCTGTTCTTAGCATTTAATTTAATCTTATATGAAAGAGAAAAGCTCGCGCAGCTTTTTTTTACAAGAGAAGAACCAATTTGCTATCCAATCCGAAAAAGAAAAAGAAAAGATCTGCTTAAAGTCCAGCTTAAATGAAACCTCGTCTCAAAACCCAAAAGGCCCAAACCCGCGTGTCGTTTTGGAGCGAAACGGCGCGTCCTCGTCCTCCATTGCCCTAGCCTACGCCACTTCCGGATTGACACCCCAAAAAGCTCAAACGGCAAAACAAAACCCTCCTTCGCAAATACCTCATCTTGCTTTAATCAATCCCTTTTAGCGAAACAGGCGTGGAGGATGATAAAGAAACCAGAAGCATCGTGGAGCAGAGTGATGAGTGCACTGTATTGTCCCTCAGCAGAAATCTGGGAAGCACAGAAAGGAAATGGGTCTTCAAGGGGCTGGCACGGTATCTTCTGAGCATTTTCGTGAGTTTAAAGGATTTGCCCAACGGATTTCGGCAATTCCATTAAGTTCAAATGCAGTCGAAGATAAGCCAAATTTGGCTCTCGAATAGGAAAATACAGTGTAAAAGGTGGCCGTTAGTCAGCTACACGATCGTCTGGTCCTTCACGATCAGCTTCCGGTCCGAGATCCGAACTGCCGGTTTGATCGTCATCTCCCCCTCGTCTACCTTATCGAACCGCTGAACCGGCCGGGTCCTCTGCGGCACAAAAACTCCGACGCGTCAGCACGACGCGCCTCCGCAACGAAGATAATCCCTTTACAGATCTGAAGACGAGAATGACCGAGGGGTTACCTGAAAAGCCGAAACGCGAAATGCTCGCTTCGATCGGTGTCTGCAAGTTCCGAAACATGAACGAAACAAAACCAAGCGCTTCGTCAGAGCACGACGGAGACGAACGAGAGAGAAGAAGGGAAAAAGGAGGAAGACGAGAAAGTACCAGAATGCGTGGTGGAAGAGCGAATGGCGACGGCGTTCGAGGCCGCGAGAAGAGAAAATACGAACGACGACGACGACGACGACAGTGATGCGAAGGAGCGGAGGATGGGGCGGGTATTTATACTTGAGAACCTTGGACTGTATATCAATGGCGACGACGCCATTGTTGTTTGCTTTCTGCTCTCTATCTCTTCGATGGTTGCTTGCTGTTGTTGCTTGTGTGCGGCGTCGACGCGGCCCTACGCTATCCGACGGCGGCGGGAAAGTCTCCGGGGTTTGACGGCGGATCGCGTCGCCACGTCGGATCCACGTCGCACCAATCCCCGCACGCGTCTCGGTTCCCGCAGAGTAGCAACAAAAAGAAGAAGAAAGAAAACGTGATCCTGATCGAGTGACGCGAGGTTTCGCGACGCTTCCGTGGGAATGGGGGTGCGGGACTGACACGTGTGGGTTTGGAATGGGGAAAGCGAGATCTGGTCCCCGTTCTCTGTCGGGGCACGTGTCGGTCGGTCTTTGGTGGGGGGATTTTCGTGGTGGGGGGGTCCGATGCGGTCGTGGTCGATGATTATCGGATAATAATTTAGGAGGGGAGCTGATCTGCGTCCACGTACGAAAGGGTTTGACGCTTTGCGACGGTTTGTCGTTCTGTCTAATCGCCGTGCGATAGAGTCTCTCGTGCTTTTCCCCGTCAAAGCCAGCTGAGATCGATGTATGATCCAAGTGGTGAAATTTTTTTTTTGGGTAAGGATCCAAGTGGTGCTATTTGACCTGTCTATAGTTAAAAATTTCTTAATTGTTGTTGTTCCTTCAGGAAATTTCCGATATCACATTCCCAGTGCATATTAAATACCTGAGGCAATCTATTTCAGGATGAACGGTTGAAATTTACATTGGGAATGGATGCTTGAATCAATTTGTAAGTGATTGAAACTTTCTTGCTTCTTCATTTTGTTATGCTTACATGCATAATCCGGTTCAATTCCGGGCTTCCATGTAGAGTGGCCACATTTGGTATAAAATCAGAAATTGAACTAGAGCAATCCCCTAATGAAAAGGCATCAAGTGGGCCGGTACGCGAGTTGAAAATGCACGGTTGCCCACTTTATCGCAGGTTAAGTATGCAATGGCTTTTACCGACCAATAAAAAAAATAAAGCATGCCATAGGCAAGTTGCCCCCGACATTTGACTAGGGTTTTGACAATTATCACCGCCGTTGAAATTTCTGGAACCAACTAGCAAAAAATATCTTGCGGGGGGCTGTGCAACCAGATTATCCGCGGCCCGAATCATTGAAATCCGATGATGGGTTTTCCACGCCCCCGGCGGGTCCCAACCGGCTGCATGATTAGGTAAAATATTGAACGTTTTTTCGATGACGCGAGCTGGAAGCTCGGCAATGGACGCATCTCGCTAGCAAATTCCAGATGGCACCCCGAATTCCCGGCGCCATTTCCAATTTTACGCGCGCAAGGAATCGGGAAATGACGTGCTCTACGTGTCCTAGATTTTGACCATGTTTTGTTTTTGATTAATCTCGGGATTATGTGTCGTCCCGTGAATCGCCGATCGAGATTTCGTTGCCTAATGATCTTTTGGAAATTTGGTAATTTCGTGGGGAGTACTCAATGATCTTGACTTGAATGGGAGGTTACGTTCGCGAAACAAGGTAAGAAAGAACAGTGGGGCACACATCTGCCATTGTCGGAAAGAAGATGGTGACGTCATCGCTGAGGATAATGATGGTCATTAATTTGCGCGGCCCCAAACGGCAATTACAACCTAGTGCTTATCAAAATGGCTTGGACCGTCCCCGTAATGCTCAATGGCTCATCCCTCCTTATCTTATTTGAGTTGATCTTGATGTGGCTAGCAACAAAAGGAAATAAGGTTAGACTTGATTTGCACGTCTTAAGGGCACCGTAAATGTGCATGATTCTTCCTCCAATTAGTCATTTTATTGTTCACGTTATCTCAACTTTCTTCCTTTAAAAATCGAAAAAGATGAAATATCTTCGTGAAAATGTGCGAGATAGTTTCTTGTCAGCCCTCCCACTTTGTTGTTTAGGGAAAAGAATTTCCTAAATTTCACTCTTTATCGTATTTTATGATTTCCACAATAGTTGGCGAGGGCCAACAAGGCCTTGCCTCACCAACCAAAATGAAGAAAGAACAAAAACGAAATAAATATTTTTAAAAAAGCACAAAACAACAAAAAAATTATTAAACTATTATTAAGAAACATTAATATTAACACTGCACATATTGCGTAAGACAACTAGCATCCACATCAGTAATTTTATATTGTTTTTCTATTTAATGTTATATAGTATTATATATAAAATATGTATGTGTCAAATATAAATATAGTTCTTTCGTTTTAAGATAATGTCTCAAACATATTCAATTTTAACAAATATTATATATTTTATAAAAAGTGTAATAGAATTTATTTAGGATTACAGGTAAACATATTCAAAACTAGTTTGATTACAAAATCTACCCTCGAACCAGCTTGACAAGCTCCAAATTCTAAGTTCTTGGGTTAAGAATTGTTGAAGTAGGAATCGAACTGGACTAATCCTCTTGTGAATTGACCAATTGCCTAACTTTTAGAGAAGCCACAGAAAATTACCCATTATATGAAGTTGATTGTTGTAAACTTGATAGAGGGTTGGCAATCAACCACATTTTTGCTAAAAGCTTGAGAGTAAGATGAACTCTCATAATTATTTCAATTTAAGGAGCTTGGAGAAAATGGACTAAAACAATTATCTTGGTTGACATTTACACCCAAACAAATTGAATGTGGCTAGGCCATCCTTTTGTTTAATGGTCACAAAAATTTGTGCACATTACACGAAATTTTAGATATTGTGAGGCCATCAATTCACATGAGTCATCTCGTCCGATTTCATCCACATTCTAACAAAATAAAAAAAAAAAATAAAAAAAAAAATTCTAGACTCTACTAGTAAATTACCACGAATCGAAAATGATACATGCTGCTCTAATGGGTCACTTTCATTTCCAAAAGGGCCTCTAGCCCCTTCGGCCATTTTTCTTCATCAAGCCATCGATGACGTCATAAATAAAACATTGCCCAACACGCACATGCCCATATTCTTGGACGTCTACATGAGGACAAAATCCTAGACAAACAGACAACCTAAATTACATTGTTTTCTTCCACTAGATCGTCACCTTTTCTTCCGCCAACCTAAGTTTGGACCCGTCTGCAGTCTCAAATTCCAATTTTGCCACGACCTTATTGGCATAAACACAGATTTAGCACAACACGGCCGGATTGACGTTTTCCATGTTCTTTTCGTGAAAGTATATATTTTTGCCGAAGCTTTTCCGTTTTTTTTTTTTCTGCCATATTATTGCATCAACACAAAATCAGCACGAAAAAGGTTTTTATACATTATTGAGTATAAACAATTTCATATTTGGCATACATATCCTTAATTTCGGGTTTCATCTCTTCCATTTAGGAATTACGAAAGTCTTCTTTTAGAAAAACTCGTTCCACATCCTTTTATCTCTTTAATGATATATAGCATGATTTCTTCATTAGGTGAGTTGCAGAAATGAATAATTAAAACACTTTCTCCTTCTTTTGCTTGATGATTTCGGGACGGAAATAAATCGAGTAATTTATTGATCATTTGATTTCGGCTCGAATTTTTTGATTTGAGTAACTCCAAAGTCCAATCCAAGCAAGCACAAACTCAATGGCACTATTATCTAAATGGAGCTGCTTGTAAGCATAATGAAATGAATGAATCTTTTGTAAGGATTCAATTACCAAGAGTTATTCAGATACTTGGAAAACGATCAATCAAAATGTTACAATGTTTGTTACGCGGCCAATACTTCGAGACTTGACCCTTTATATATCGATATGTTTGACAAGTAAGCTTAGGTCACTGATTGTCATATTCTATTTCAAATGTCTAGCATGTACTTAATTACACCTAATGTACTTTAGATTCTGTGTGGAGGTGTAACAGTCAAGTTTCATGGTCATAGTGCATGAGAGAGAGAAAGAGAGAGAGAGCAAATCATAGGATGAAGCCATCGCTATCACCAATGCCGTACACGTGTCCGTGTTACCTTATCTTATGTCGAGTGGATTGCGGTAATCAAAGCATCTTTACAAGATGCCCTCTGCTGGAGCTGAGACTTGGCGGAAGGATTCTGCGAATGACAGCATCGACAAGTGTGCGGTGTCGAGGGTTGTCTCGGGAGTGGCCATGATTGATTATCTTCGGAAGACACGAATCTCCGCGTGATCTCTCTCGGGTCACATGCCTGCTGCGCCTGTCGCAGTTATAGATTAACGCTGCCAAAAAGCAATGAAGAAATGATGCCATCTACCCTTTCGAATAAATCACGTGTTAGCAGCCTCACCATTCGCTTTGTCTTTAGCTCTTATTCTCTGGCATCTTTTCCATAATGACGCGGACCCAGAGACCCAACGATACTAAAAATAAGTCAGTGTCATTGATATGCGTGTATGATCTTCATCTGCAATGATTTGTAGGCAATTGACGGGATTTGATCGGTGATATTTGATTCTCGAACTAAAAATTGTCTACACTCTAATCAAATGCACTAAATCTTTGTTCTTTTACTCTACATATGTGATTTCATATGTCAACATGTAATGTGATGCTTATCTCTAGCTACTCTTGTTGATTGGATCGTTGTAAAGGCGTCAATGATTAATTGTGGTCAAATTTAATCCCAACACTTTTTTGGATAAAATGACCTCACACTTTTAAGGGAATTTCATACGAACCGAAGCACAAATTCTCCATCATATCTCACATTTACATTTCCAAACATCGTGGAGCCCCATCACTATTATTTGAGGTATCCTTCCCTACAGTCCCCACAAGGAAGAGTTATGATCTTTAGCAAATACTAGACTCGCCAAAAGAATGGGTTGGGTCGGATTATGTTAGTTCGAAAATGATTTGACCTAAATTGATCTAATTAAGTTGTTTGACCTATTTTATATTCAATGCAATTTAGTAACCTATACCCATCTCCATTTCTATCTAATCTAATTTGACCCAACTCAACCCAAAATTCATTTTTAGCAACATTTCTATTTAAATTATTACATTTGAAGAATAAGGTGCTTCATGGACTGATTTGTCAAGTTAGTGAGGGAGCTTGGAGGTCGGGATATGGAAGGGGCATGAAGGTGGTGGTGAAGGTTTGGGTTTCCTTAGAATTGCAATTTGTCACAATAGAGTAAAGTTGTGAGACCTAATGATGGTGGAAGCAAGGCATGAATCATGAAATCGAAGAGGGAGAGAGGAGACTGATGAAGAATGATCAAAGTAGGTTAAGCCTCAACTATATTTTGGGCTTTTGACTTTAAAACCTATGATGACCTATACTTTAAGTTTGAGATGACCCATTTAAATAAACGTGGGCTAAATTATGGGTTTGTGACCCATTTTGACAACTTTGGTAGATATCATTGGTCATGTTACAAATACACAACATGATACCGTGATGTAATATAATGTACCATGTGCTAAGAGCTCACCCACTTGGCAATATTTATGTATGCATCTCACTTTTGATTAGCTTCTACCACGTGTCATTGTCATGTGATATATTCATCACATAAAATACTATGTTCTTGTTAAAAAAGGTGTTCGATCTAAAGTATAATTGGCAAATAGCAATCGGGAAAACAAATGAAAGTTCGTTCATTGGTTCCAACTCCATAATGAAGCGATTAAACTATCACCAAGAAAAGAAAAGAAAAAAAAGAAAAAAAGATGGTTCTCCGAAAATGGATTGCATGTGAGTATGTGCAAAGGGCATGCCTGCTCTTCAAATCAAAATACGATGTAGAAAATGCTACGTCGAACTAAATGATAAGGGAATTAAAGTGCTTGAAAATTGAAGTTGCAAAGATTGAAATTAAAGGAAAGAATCGTAACTAGAGCAATGGACATTGAAATTAAAGTTCAAACACTGAAAATAAAATTACCTTAAAATAGTTTGAAAGTCACAAACGTGCCGATGCTCAAACGAGAACAACGAAATGAGCACTAAATTTTTATATGACAATGCACATGATCAACAAACTCGACCCTAAAATACTGAAATTGAAACACGTTGCTTCAGCAGGAAAATGCTACATAGGAAAGTTGGTAGAACTTTGGCATAACTCAAGCGTCTCTTCTCCCTCCATGTTTTTCATATTTATGCTCCTTGGGTTTTCTCTAACGGTAACCGGAATTTTCATGCATTTCCACGGTTTCCACCATTATGGTAACTCAACTCCCATGGCCATCGTGTATTTCGCAACAACCGTTTCTTCTACAGGAGCCCATTTGACTTCTTTACTGAGCCGCCGCTCTTAGTTCAAAGTTACAGAACAAAGAACAAAGGTCATCTCTCTCCTCTTGAGCGAGATAGCTTTTAATATGCTTCCCGTCGAAGCGAAGTGAAGGAAGCTTTAGATCGAAATTATACCGGATGATCTCCAGTTTAAAGTCGAACTCGACGTGACTCGACCTTTTATACGTCGCTCTACTTCCTGAAATAAACTCAGACCTGTTTGCATGATGTGGATATGATTGGATTCGTCTCTTTGGACAGTGAATACGCAACGTGTCTTTATTTTGTACTTTGTCCCTTGGGCTGACGATTTGCTATTATGAGTTGGAAGGGTTATCATGTCTAGTACTACCATGTCTGGCCCAAACAAATGTTTCGCGGGCGCAAACCCGGTGACGTATGCACGTATGACTCACCTACGCTTCTAATTTTTGTCAGTTAGCTCAATCTAATTACAAGGTGAAGGATAAGAAACTAACAGCTGTTGGATGTGTTGGTCCTGCTGAAGGGGTGAAGTAATTGAAGTAAGGGCATCCGGAGATATTGACAGTTGGACCGGCTATTGAACTGGGAAAGGAGGAGGAAGATCTCTGAAAGAAGAGTCCAAGAAAGAAGGCAAGAAAGAGGATAGATAACAAAAGAAGATGGAATATCAGATTGCAGAGCTAGTTAAGGTCTACAATGCGTGTAATCCTAGAAACTACATTTGGCCATGTGATAAGGAATAGAACCCAGATGCATGGCGTTCTATGTTGACTGTCTGCTCGAAGATCTTGTTAAATCCAACTCAAGCTTGCCGAATCTCAAGCTTGCAAGCACGACTTGACGGGTTCTGGAGCTAATCGAGTTTATGTGATATAAGTTAATAACTAGTTAAAAATAGACATTGATATTATCAATGCTGCACAATAAAAGATTGTTATTCAGGGTTTTTCGAGCTCAAACTCATCCAGTTCAAATCAATTGTAATTGAGTCGAGTCGAGTTTTGGCCATCAAATATGTGAGTCCAGTCGAGCTCGAGCTCGGACAATACGACTCGACTCGGTTATGCACCTAGTAACATTGTGATTTTTTGGCTCTCTCACTGTTGAAATCATTAAAGTAATCTTCGCACGATCAGTTAACATAGTACTAATCAATTTGTGTGTTGGCCTGATGCTATTTATTTCAAATGAACCAAATCGATCACGAGCCGAAGTTATAGGTTTGGTTTGGATCGTGACTTGATTTCGGTTCAGATTTTTTCGAAATCTATAACAGTTCGATTTGGGTTGAAAGCAACTTGAAAGCAATTCCAACAGAATTAAAACATCCCACAAATAGCTAAAAGCCTCAAAGCGTTTAGGCGTGTTGTGGAATGGAAATGTAGATGTGGAACTACAAGTCTGGCATCAAATAGTGCTCGTAACAAGGCTAGTCCTAGTCCTAAACCCTGATAATTCTTAAGCCGGTCTTTCGATGATTAGTGCATAGATGTGCTGGTGGACAAAAATAGACAGAAGAAATGTATTCAGAATAACGTTACTTCATGCTCCTATGGATTGCCAGAATCGTTTGCATCTGTGACGCCATTCTGGTGATTTTAAATGCACATTCAAACCTAGCCCAGGCCACGGTGGGAGTTTTAAGGAAGGATTATATCAATGGGAGAAGGAAGGGAGGAGAGGTGTGCAATGCGTTCGCCCCGCCTCTTTTCCAACAGTTCTTGGATAGTTGTCAGTTAACGGACTCAGAGAGTAAGGGATGCTGCTTCACGTGGTCGAATAATTAATAGGATGGGATGGCAAAGTTTTGGAAGACAAATGATCGAGCAGCAGCGAAAAAGAGCCGGCAAGCTTCCTTACCAAACGCTGAAATCTGGGCTCTTCCTAGAGGGCTATCTTAATTTGCTCTAATTGGACTACCCAGGAGGAAAGAGGAGTTTCAATTTGAAGAGTTTTGGCAGGAACATTACGAGTGTCCAGGTTTTTAAAGCAATGGGATGATACAACTGATTCTGCCTATAAAATTACTATTCTCCTCGGCACTAACATCCCAGAGTAGAAAGAAGTTCCAAGAAGGAAATTGAAAGCTTAAAATAACAGCTTACTCGGCTGGTAAAAATCAGAGCAAACCAGCTTCATGGCATTTACATCCGAAATTTTCGTCAACATTTTAAATAAATATTTTGCAAAAGTAAAAAAAGGAAAAAAAAAAGGAAATGAAAAGATAAAGAAAAATAGAAATAAGGGAAAACGAAAAATATAAAAAGGGCTCGCTGATTTTTTTGGCGCGGGGGCCATTCGACGAAGGATCTCTCTCTTGAGATTCATTCTCTCTCTCCCTGGGTTCCCGCTCTCTCGGCTAAACGGCCGAACGAACTCTTGCTCTCGAAATCTCAACCTCCTCCTCTGCACTTTCCTAAAAACCCTAGAAAATAGAGTAACCGCCGGCGAAGGAGCTCGAGGTGAGGGGCTCAGATCCGAAGCCGATCAGCGGCGGTGACAGCGACGGCGGCGGCGACATCGGTTCCGATCATTTCCTTGTCCCGGTTCCTCGCTTCGGGATTGCAGATCGCCTTCGGTTCTTCGTTTCTCTTCGTCCGGTGCGCTGACGCAAGTTCTCTTCCGCCGCTGCTGAATCGACTTCCGGAATGGAGGCGCTGGTTTGTTAGGGAACCGGAAGGAGGTAAAACTCGCTCTCATTCCGAATTTTTCTTGATTCCATGGCGTCACGGTAGCTTCCTGGTGCGATGACATTTTTGAGTTCTTGAGGTTTCGGTCCTCGGTATTAGATTTTAGGTCTCGGCATTTCTCTGCTTTGAAAAGACTGAGGTCGTAGCGATCTATTAGAGTGGATTAGTTTGTTTTTTGGCGGCACGATTTTGCGGGCGTGGAGTTTAGAAGATTGGGATCATAGTTAGGTTTTTGTTTCGAGCTGCTCTGTTCTATCTAGCTCCAGAATCGGTTCCTTAGTCCGGCGTGCTTGTGCGTTTTATGTACGAAGCAGAGACTGGGAATTGTTGCCACCGTTTGTGTGAAAATTGGTCACGATTGAGTTCTATTAAGGATTTAAGCTTGCTCTGATGTTGTCGTGATCGTCGATTCATATTCTTGTATAAACTCCTTGATGAAAATGCATATCACATGTTTGATGAAATGCTGGAATCAGATCTGAGTGTGTTTCTATTAGATCATTGAGCCGAAAGTCGTAATGCATCAACTCAACTCATTCTTGACTTGTGAAATCTCACTGTGGCCAACTGAGTTAGAATACGATGCTCATTTGTTATTGAATTGGCTTTATGATTCTCATGTCGGAAATTGCGTCTTGATTTCTCAGATTTTAATTTAGTCTTATATACGAACGGAGTTCAGTGTTGGAATCATTGCTTATATGCTCAGATTTCTCTATTATATCTCATTTTCCTGTCCATATTACTCTGATGTATCATCGCTGTGTATGAGGTGTGGCCGGTGATCGACTGAGAGCTTGCCTCTTGAAATAGAAGCTCACTGACAGTGGTTGACAAGACTACAATCATTAACTATGGACTCTGTGCATTTAGTTGTTTTCATTACTTGTGTTTGTTCTTTTCTTTCCGTCATTCACATCTTTGTTATTGAGCTGTTGCGGCCCTGAATTGATGTCCATTGATCCTTCATTTGATGCTATTCCACTTAAGTAAGCATGTGTAGTGACATAAGATTGTGTTATGATGAATTTCATATTCTCTTGGAAAAGATATTATGTTAGAGATGAATCAAAGTTTACTGAAAATCAATCCATGGATGCTGACGATGTCTTGATATCCCATGATTGGGTGTGCATTTGATTCCAACTTGAGGCTAGTTTGGTTATGGATTGATGCTATTTTGATCAAGTAAACTCATACGTGCTTAATATATGGCCTCAATTTCATGGCAATTTGTCATCAAACAATCACAATTTGCAGTCTCGTGTGCTCTGTTACAATTCTGATTGCATGCTAAAATCATGGATTATAGATGCCGCAATGGATAATAGATGATCAATATGTTGATTGTGGTCATTTGCATTTTCTGGAAATTCGTAGGTTTTCAGGACTTAGTTTTTGCTATGGCAAATTTGAGGTCATAAATTTCGAAATCTTGAGTTGACGTGTTCTGGACAATTGATCTGCATTTGATAAGCTTCGATTTGATATATTAAAAGGCTTAAACGAAAGTCATTTGCTAGCTCAAAACCATCTCGAAAGTTTGCGCACTTTGCTGGAAATCTGATTTGAGATCTACTAGCTGCTGTGGTTGTTGAACACGTTTGCTGTTTTCTGATTTTCTTCTGAATTTTTGCTTGGATTCGGAGGTCAATGGATCAAGAAAGTTTTCTCGACATATTCTTGGCTACAACATATAATTCTTTTAGATTTTTTTGAAGTTGATTCGATTAGGGAAATGTGGTCTTTTCTGTGGCTAGTTGCTGTTAATCTTGAAATGAGATAGTAAATGTGTTCAATTGCCTTCAATATGTTGTAGAATGCCTATGTTTCATGTTGCCCTGTTCTATTATAGACTGACTAGTTCACGTTCTAGTATTTTTTTAGAAATTCATGCGTTAGGAATCTTGAGACGCTTCCTTCATGAAATGGCGTCCTTTGTCAATTGTCTACAAAATGGTTTTAGGTATCATGTGGGTTACATATCGACTGCTTCGTTTGTCTTGAATACATATGTTGCATGAGTGTATTAAATGGTGCATGTGTTTGAATAAGTGATCCTTAGTTGATTCACTTACTGGTTTGGATTGATTAAGAATCAATATCATATATCATAAATGCATGTCATATTATATGCTTTGCATGTGATCGTTAGATGAATGATTTAAGTGTGACGCATAGTAATGTTGAATCTTGGGATGTCACCTAGAATTTGATCCAGAGACTTTGTGACTTTATTTACTCTTTTTGAATATAAAAGATGTATTGCTTTTGATTGTTTTGATATGTGATGATTGCTTTTTTTCATTTGTATGTACCTAGTTATCCATGTTTCTTAGATTAGGTTTAGATTAGGGCCCTGAACATGGATAAAGCGTGAAGATGATGGAGGTCGATGTCCATCCTAACCATTTATCATGTACCATTCGTTTTCCTGACATATGTCTCGAGTTCTATGCGTTGTATAAAACCCGACGAGTTGCGGGTTTCCTTTCTTTCGCGATTGTTTTCTCTTTTATATTCTTTAGGATTGCATGATTAGGTTTATTGCTTTTATTGATTGTTTACTTCGTGTCTTGCAACTTTCAATTTCATTGATTGTTTTCCTTTCATTTTCTAGAAATATAATAGAATGAAAGTAATCCACCACGCATGATCACTTAGTCTAGAATTGATGATCTCGAAAATATAAAAATAAATGTATGGACATGTTAGGAAAAACACAACATACTGTTTAGGTACCGAAATAGCGTTAATAGCAATATTAGCGTAACCCAAGTCTCCGAACTTAGATATCTGATTGCGTAGGAATCAAGGGAACACTCCCGACCCTCGATTGGGTTTCTAGCCGACCCCAAAATGAGGCTAGTGGCGACTCCTGTCTATTCTTAGGTTGTTAAACGTCCATATCACATAAATAAACCCGCTGTCGCGCGGGGTACGAGCTTGGGAGAGCTCGCGATCTCGTGAGGGAATTCTCGTGATCAAGAACCCCTAAACCCGACCTTTTCCTCCTTTTAATTCGAGGGCGGCGAGATCGGGTCGCAACAATGGGAAGTGACAAAAATCTATTCAAGTAAGAATCGACTAGCTTCGGAGGCAAGAGGAGCATTACCGGCATTTGAGTCTAGGGCTTGATCAATGAAATCGTGTGATCGTGATACCAAACCATGTCTCAACTATCTAAACACGTCAACAAAATAAGATTTCTCTATAACAAGACACTGAAGGGACTTGGTGGGCTACACCTGAAAGACTAAAATAAAGGATGACCAAATTCATCAGTGATTTATACTTGATATAGCAGGGATAAAATTCTTGACGCAATTATAGATCAATGCCTGCAGGTGGTATCAATTGAAATGAGCATCGAGCTCACTAGATCTCTATTGATGCAAGAGATCCGATTGGTTTTTTTTGGGATGGGAGCGGAGAAAGACGAGGACCTGACGAAATGAATGGATTGTTCTACCAACGAAACCGGGAGACTATTAAAGCAGAACTATTCTATCAGCACAAGAGTTATCTTCATACGTTCGAAGCAGATTGAACCCGACTCAGATTACGGCTGCCCAAAGGCCTTTAGACGTCTAAAGGCAAGGCATGTGGCAATTCTTTTTGGAGGACTTTGAGAGATGCATTGCATTTCCAAAGCCCGATCAGTCTTGAGCTTCCAACATTTTCGGGAAGTTGAAGGGGCATTAATGAAATTTTTCTTATTTCCACTCTCACCCTCATTCAATAATGAGAATTCCCGTTTTATCCCTCTTCTAAGCCCTGTTGCGTTTCTCCTCTCACACTTCTTCGCAATTCTTCTCCTCCTATTCGGAGCCGAGCGTTCCGATTCCTCCTCTCTTGTCGTCGTTTTCGCTGATCAAAGAAGGATTTCCTTTTTCCCCTTATCGCAGTTGCAAGGTATCTGAGTTCGGTGTGTTTTGAGTTCGAATCGGACAATGTCGAGCCAATCGCAGAAAGCCTCGGTTCACGACTTCACTGTCAAGGTTTTGTTTTTGCCCATTTTTAAAATCTTTCTTCCTTGTCACGTTCCTAGTGGAGTTGTGACAGGGCTTGGGTCGGCGACATTCTTATAATGAATTATCTTGACTGTGTTTTGTAACAGAGTTCGGCTGTTTTGATGGTTCTCCTGTGATGTCCCCGGTTGAGCTTACTTTAATGATTTCCGTGTATTCAAATTTGAAGGGATTAGTCCTGCCAAAAGTTCGTGTGCTGGAGTTATAAAGTGAAACGACAATATGAATTTCTGTAGAATTTGTTAGCATAATCTTTTGATAAGTGCGTATCAAAATGTCTATGATGTGAGTTCAGCAAAGATTTAGGGAAATTGATCGTACTTAGTTAATGTGCATTAGCTTCATCCTCTTTCTTCAAAAGAAATGGAATAGAGTGGATAGTGCAAACTGTGAAGGTGCTTACGCTATATGAAGGAAGGAGTATGATCATGAAACTGCTTTCTTTCAAGAAGGTTCCTATTGTTCTTGATGATGTTGATGAGAAGGAACAAATCTATGAACTAATTGCGTAGCATGATGGTGGTTTGGTTTTGGAAGTAGGTTTATCATTCGATGGTTGTATGGTTATCCAATATAAGAACCGTATGGCTGTTTGTTTCCCTAACCAAGCTCCTTAGTTGCTATGTTGATAGGGAAGGATCCATGGTTTGTGTTTTATCTTTCACTTCTTTTATTTGTTTGAATAGATATCAATCAAATTATTCTAATATGGTATCATTGTTAGTGCCATTGGCAATCCTTTTTTGGACTAGAGATGTTTTCCTATGTTATAATAGTACCCTTTATCCGTGGTGAGCATTGAACATCTCTTTGATGACTATCTCCTAGTCTTTAGGCATTGCTAAATGTACATGGGAGCAATTGTGTTACATAGATTTGTATATACATTATGTATTCTCCTAATTTATAGGAGGGTCACCTAATTGCTCAAAATGGCCTTCAATTATAATAACACTCAATTCTTCCTCCAAGAGTTGTCTGTGTGAATGTCATCATACAGTTAATTAGTACGACCAATAGATGCTGGTGGTGGCGGCTGACCTGCCATAGCAACAATGTGGCACTAACTATAAACATGGACATGAAAACTAATTTTAAAGTTAAAAAGAACTATGGAAAAGGGACATACTGAATTACATTATCAAACACTAAATGAGGATAAATTCTGTCAAGTTCATCAATGAATGAGAGGATATGGACATTTCGTTCCTGGTACGTACCATCATTGTGGTTCTTAGTCATGCCTTTCTCTGTTTCTCTTGTTGATATGGGACTTTTCATTACATGTGCATCGTATAGCTGGTATTTTTACCATTTGAAGCAGTCAATGCCACATAGCGACCATAAGAATGCTTTGTTGGGAGTCTCATTAGCACTCAATGGCCCATATTATCCAAGTACAGGCAGTGGGGTTTCTGGGGTAGAATGTTGGGGTAAAGTATTGGCAGAATTGTATAAAGCATGATAGATTAGGCAGACCTTTATAATATATTGCTAATTCAGAAGGTCTACTGGTCAAATCTTACTTTGATGTTCTTAATGCAGGTGTTCTTGGCATACTAAAAGACTCACTCTAACCAAGTTTGTTGCCATAATAGGATCTTTGCTTCTTGTGATCTCTTGTAATCTGTTGGCTCATTCTTTATCTTGAATAGGCTCCTGGCCTTGCTGCCATTGGTTGAGAGGGCTACAACAATGTTGATGTCGTGGAACCCGACCTTGCTGGCTTTGGTGAGAAGGTGAACAGATCATCGTGCATCTTTCGAGTAAATGTTGTACAGATCGGGAGTAAGATCAGAGGTCTAGTTTTGAAATACTGTCCGTACGAATTTATAGCTAATGACAAAACACTGTTAAAAAGGTCATCAGCAAGAGAGGCAAATTGTGTCTCTATGTAACCTTACTCAAGGTATTGAAGGCAACCAGCAGCTTCCTTAGTAGCTTTCTGTATTTATTTTTAGTATCTGGATAGGAGACATTATTATCTGAATGGGTTGAGCGTGTTGGATGCAAATTGCGCAATCTCAAGATCTCCATAATCAGAACAAGAACATGCATAATCGAATAGAAAGATTAACGTACCTGTTTTGGATCCATCGTTCTTGAAGCGGAAGAGGAAAACCAATGTTCCACGCGCAAGTCATTTTCTTTTATTGCCTTCCGTATCACTGGCTCAATGGGACGCCCCCTTCACCTTTAGCGTTAGGTAAACGCTCCTTATGTAAGGATGCATGTGAGAATTAGGGTTAGAGGAGAGATTGAGCACTATTTATAGAGATTTCAACCAGGCCCCCTCATTACAGCCGTAATCAGGCCCACACTAAACTTACATTAGACTAATTAAGAAATATTCTATTTCACCTTAGATTAAACCTCATTTTACAGTAACCATAAAACAGTAAATTACAATATTAATTAATATAGTTCACATTATGAAAACTCTTACATTCTCACACTTGGACTATATTAATTGAGATTGTACTGTATGTGTGCACCTTGGTCTAAAGATAATTCTTAATAATCAATCTCATCCTATAAAGTCTCAAACATCGAATCATGTCGGTAACTATATGTATACATACAAAGCCTTCCATTAAGAATAGACTGAATATCAATATTATCAACTTTTCTACTCTTCCTTAGACATGTTTGAGATTATTCCTTAGACATAAAACTTTTGGAAACAACATTTTTAACCGTATACAAGACATATATATCATTATGTTAAAAAGTCCTTGCAGATGTATCTTAATTTCGGTATTAGACAATGCATAATCTCAAGCGATTAAGGCTTCAATCATCTTTTGGCAATACAGTCTGCAGGCAAATTACTTTTCAAGTGTTTCTAAATGGAATGCTTTATGGACAGTAAGCAAATTCGATTGCTATTTTCCTAAGTAGCAAATCATATGTTCACAACTTAAAATCTGTAGCAGTAAAAATCTCAATAATAATGGAGTGGTGACTGAAAAACAAGCAATGTATATAATTAGTATCATGTGAGTATTGTGTAACTCGATGTACAAGTACACATCTAGAGAGTTACACGCATAATCATATAATCACATTTAGGTATAATACATGACATGCAGTTGTACATTCCCCACATGATAGTGGTTATGAGAATATATTCTAATTTTCGTTAATTCATCACCTTTGGGCATATGAACCACTATGATCAGTCACTTATCCACCACACAATCATGTATCTCTCCATGAACTAATACACAATCATCTCATTTGGGAGTATGATTATGCATTATATCAGAAGACATTCCAATCAATATACAAGAACGAAATTTCTCAAACTCAATCAAGTGTGCCACTTTGGCGGTCACAACTCAATTGAATCCTTGAAACTCTCTTATATTAGGGATATAAACTTTACTTTTCACATACACCATATACATGTGATTTTAATTTTAGTGATAAGGGCAATAAATCACCAAAATCACATATCATGCTAATTACATTGCTTTATTCATCCAAGAAAATCATCGATCATAGTAACATAAGAAACTTCTTATAACATAGAAGAAAATATCTATTGTGCACCCCGATTATAGATTACCAGTTTAACATAAAAAGAATGCTGATCTAGAGAATTTCTCACAAACTAACATCAATAGCAATACATGGTACTCTAGATCGACAAGTCTAACAGCTGATCCACTATCGCTTATGAGTTTCGTAAGGCAAAATATGGTTCCAAGGCCAACTGCTGATTTATTAGCCAATTTTAAGTAACAAATTATCATTGTATCAACCATTAACAAAAATATCCAACTTGATAGACATTAACTAGTGACCAAATGATTTTACCCAAAAAAAAAAAAACTAGTGACCAAATGAGTTTAGGAACATCATCTAATAATTTAATTGACATGCATTACCCATATTCAGCAGATGTGTTAAGTAGTATAATCAATTTGGTAATGAGTTCTTAAGACGTCCATCATTCAAAGGTTACTGGCGTGTAAAGGAGTATGCTTGAGTAACGAAAGTTTCATAACTTTTACCGTTTCTCATAACCTCAATACATAGTTCAATTACTATCCAATAATGATTATATTTCATTAAGCCAGCTTCAGTTCACAATAAAGTTTAATTTTTTATAAATGAATCACACCTTTATAATATTTATGTGATAACATACCTGTAACCCAACACTTGTATTTCCAAAATCATAGAAAAATGCAAGAAAAATACGCAAAAACACACTTAAAATATGCATATTTAGGGTTTCGTATGTATTTTCACATCCATAAAATCATCAAACATGTAAAATAAATACACCACAAGATAGAGGAAGATCATACGGACCTAACGCCACCAGCCACGCGCCGATTGGAGGCTCCATGTGCGGCATGTGGAGATCACGCGCGAGCGAATCCTAACCGGTCAAAACCGGTCTGACTGGCCCCGGCTTGACCGGCTGACAGGTCCGGTCCACCGTTGACCGGGTCAGGTTGGGTCCGGTCAATGGTCAACGGGTCATGGTTAACGATCAATGGATTGGGTCGAGTCTGGTTGCTAACGTCACGATGACGTCAGCTTACGCGAGTGCATCGCACGTGCAAGCCATGCTCTGTGCGTGGGGAGCGCATGAGGGCGTGTAACCGTGCATGGGGCGCATCTCCGACGCCTTGGCGGCGCGTGGCCGCATGTGGGGGCACGTACGGCCTCCCCCGGCGACGCGCCGCCCACGGTCTTGCTCGTCTCAACGAGCCCCAGTCCAAATTTATGATTTAATTTTATTTTCATTGAACAAAAAAAAAAATCATGAAAATCACAAATTATGGCAAAAACTTTATGCGTTTGAGTTTTAGGTTATGGAGGCTCTGATACCACATGTTGGATGCAAATTAGGCAATCCCAATATCTCCATAATCAGAACAAGAAGATGCATAATTGAGTAGAAATATTAACGCACCTGTTTTGGGATCCATTGTTCTTGAAGCGGAAGTAGAAAACCGATGTTCCACGCGCAAGTCCTTCTCCTCTATTGCCCTTCGCATCACTAGCTCAATGAGACGGCCCCCTCACTTTTAGTGCTAGGTAAATGCTCTTTATGTGAGGATACATGTGAGAATTATGGTTAGAGGAGAGACTTAAGCATTATTTATAGAGTTTTCAATCAGGTCCCCTCATTACAGGCCAGGCTCAACTCGGCTCACACTAGCCAACCTCACATTAGACTAATTAAGAAACCTTTTATCTTACCTTAGACCAAACCCCGCTTTACAGTGACCATAAAATGGTAAATTACAATATCAATTAATGTAGTTCACATTATGAAAACTCTTACAGAGCAGGGTTAGGTGTGTTTGGAAAATTTGACTACAAGTATTCTGTGTTTATTGCAAGTGGAGAATGTTTGACATTTGTTGGGTTTACACCTGTTATTCATTAATTTGCACATGCACAGACAATTTCCGACGAACTTGCCGTTGAATATTCTGCGGGTATCCTCGTGACTTGGAGAATGGTATTGGATATGTGAACTTCTTGGTTCAAATTACGTGGCTTGTTCGCATTACATCTTACAGTTGGGTCAAAATGGATTTCTTAAAGTCGATGACATGACAAATCGGTTTTTCCGTGCTCTAATGGTGACAAAATTTTGAAACTACATGACAATTTGGACCAATAAAGGAGTTGCAATCCTTTTACTTACCATTGGCTTTTATTTCCTAATGTCAGCATATTGCTGGTTAACATACATAAAACTACCAACAACTGACACATAAGGCACTTTAGCCATATACTCCTGCTTCTCTTCTGTTTTTGGTGGGGAAAAGTACCAAAAAGTCTTAAACCTATTGCATTTGGTACCAATTCAGTTATAAACTTTTCAATTAGACTAATTCAGTCCTAAACCTTTTAATATTGGTACCAATTCAGTCCATTCGCCAATTTTGGCCGGCCGGTCTTGACGTGACGCCGGCCGGACGCGGACGTGGCAATTTTTATGATTTTTTATGATTTTCTAATTAATTTTTCTTAATTTTTATTAATTTTTTTCCTTTTTTTTTTTTTTTTTTGCTTTCTTCTTCGCGGTCACCGGCGAGCCTCCGGTGAGGCTCGCCGCCACCGGGTGAGGGCCGCGGCCCTCGCTGCCGCCGCCGCAAGGGTTGCGGCCCTTGCCCGGCCTCTCCCGAGTCGCCGGTGAGGCGGCTTCGCCTGGATCTGGGCGAGGCCAGCCCCGCCCGCGGCTAGCGAGGCCATGGCGGCCATCGCCGGGTGGAGGTGAGGGCCGCGGCCCTCGCCAGCCGCCGGCAAGGGTCGCGACTCTCGCTCGGCCTCGCCCGGGGCCGCGGGCGAGGCTAGCCTCGAAGAAGGAGAGGAGGGTGTTGGGGCGGCGGGCTAGGGTTTCGGAGGCGAAGATCGGGCGGAGGAGCGGCGGCATGAGTCGCGGGAGGTGGGGGACCAGGGCCTCGAATTGGGATCTCGTGGAGGTGAGGGCGGCGGTGACGAGGTTGAGAAGCTCCGGGGTCGATAGCGGAGGAGGCGCCGGGGACTCAGCGGCAAGGCCAAGGCGAGGTCGAGTGAGGGTCGCGACCCTCGCCGGCGGCTGTGGAGGGCTTCGCGGCCCTCGCCTCCGCCCTGGCGATGGCCGCCATGGCCTCGCTAGCTACGGCGAGGCCGGGCCTCACCCGTGGCTCGGGAGAGGCCGGGCGAGGGTCGTGACCCTCGCCGGCGGCAAAGCGAGGGCTTCGTGGCCCTTGCCCGGTGGCCGGCGAGCCTCACCGAAGGCTCGCCGGCAACCGCAAAGAAGAAAGCAAAATAATAATAATAAAAATTAAGAAAAAATTAATAAAAAATCATAACAAAATTCAAAAAATCATAAAAATTGCTACGTCGGCGTCCGATCCACGCCGACGTCCACATCAGTGCCGACCGGCCAAAATTAGCCGGATGGACTGAATTGGTACCAATATTAAAAGGTTTAGGATTGAATTGGTCCAATTGAAAAGTTTAGGACTGAATTGGTACCGATGCAATAGGTTTAGGACTTTTTTGGTACTTTTCCCGTTTTTGGTGATTACTTCTTTGAGAGCTTGAAGTAACTTCTTATAGGAGTACTTCTGGGCTTTGCATTTTGAACTCCGAATTTGTCTAACACATTTTTGATGTACTTTTCTTGAGATAGCTTTACAATTCCTTTGAATCTATCCCACACGATTCTCATCCTAAGAATCTAGTTTGCTACACCCAAGTCTTCCATTTCGAACTCTTTTGACAACTTTGCTACTTTAGTATGTTGATCTCCTACATGCTGGATCCTAGAATGAGCAAAAATTCCACATAAAACAACAAAATAATATAATAGTCTTGAAGTAATAGTAGTAATACATTTCATTTCTAGTAATTTCATTACCACAAATAAATGTGTCAAATTTCTTGTACCACCATCAATGAGCCTTTTTCAAGCTGTACAAACTTTTCCTTAGTTTGCAGACGTGATTTTCTTTTCTAAAAACCTGAAAACCTTATGGTTGTATCATGTAGTTATCCTTCTCTAGATTATCATGGAGGAATGCAATCTTAGTATCTAACTACTTTAGATATAAATTTTCAGCAATAACAATACTCAATACTAGCCTGATAGTAGTCAATTTCACAATTGGAGAGAATCTCTATATAATCAATTCATTTCTTTTGCTGAAAACTTTTTACTATTAACCTTGCCTTGTACCTCTTACTACCATCAGGTTATTCTTTAACTCGATCCACCCCCTTGTTATGCGATACCTTCTTCCCATTGGTAATTGAGTTAGAATCCAAGTTCTGTCCTTCTCGAGCGAATCCGACTCATCCCGCATTGCAAACTCTTATTTGATAGAATATTTAACTTATGTTGTTTTCGAAGAATTTCCCAGTTCCCTAGCATTAATCAAAAGCAAACAATACAATGATGGAGTTTATCTTTGTATAGGTTTAGATGTTCTATTAGATTTTCTTAAAGTGGGCTTGCGTGTTTGTGATTCTTGTTTCGGTTTTTTTTTATTATTATTTGAGTTTACATAAAAGTTACGAGATTTCTAATCATGACACTCTTAGAAAACCCATCCAATTCAATCTCTCTATCATAACCTAAGGCGAGCTTGAGGCCTTAGGCATCGCTGGATCGGCGAGCTACTCGTCAAGCTCACCAATCTAGCAAGCGGTTAGCTCGAGTTCGCTAATCTAGCCAACAACGAGCCTCAAGCTCACTGAGGTTGATGAGCTACAACTAGTTGAGAAAGAAGGAAAATACAAAAAAAAAAAAAAAAAAAAAAGAAAAGAAGGAAAAAGAAAAAGAAGAACTGAATTTTTTAAAAAGAAAAAAGAAAGAAATGGGGGCTTGCAAAGGTGTGACATGAGAGAAAGTGAGTGAGGAAAATGTTTTTCC
Organism: Eucalyptus grandis; assembly: GCF_016545825.1. Classification (NCBI taxonomy): domain Eukaryota; kingdom Viridiplantae; phylum Streptophyta; class Magnoliopsida; order Myrtales; family Myrtaceae; genus Eucalyptus; species Eucalyptus grandis. The sequence goes on along the minus strand of NC_052614.1, from coordinate 2,995,991 downwards.
TTTCTTGAAAAATGAAAAAAAATTCCTCTATTTTAAAAGACTCTTTTCCATTGATGGAAAATGTTTTCTTTGATCAGTTCATTTTCGTGAAATGAAAAATGGAAAATGCAGAAAATATTTTCTTCAAAGTTATTTTCCGTGAAACGAATGGAGCTATAATGATATATGATTTTTAGAACTACATAAAATTTTCATAAAAAAAGGGCGAAATGATTTTTCATTATATCGATTGTTTACACCAACTCTTTGTAGTCGACATATGATGAAGTTTGATAGACTAATTGAGTTTTGGTTGGGAAAGATGATTCATTCAAAACGCATGGAAGAATGGATACCTGCATGGCGTGGATATCAAAAACTATATAATATGGTCATCGATGACTATGTTATATCTGTATCGACCAGAAGTAAAGGATATTCAGCAAGCATCAAGACTTGACGATGGAACCTACATCTGATCAACTCTCTTGAAATTTGACTAGATGATGAGCGCGAAGGAAGAAAAGACATTGGTTAGAGATATTGAATGAAGGCGTCAATGTTGAGTGATGGTATAGTGTCCAATAACTTTGGAAGTTGTAACTTATTGTGGATAATGATGGCTAGCATACAAAGAGCGTCAGGAATCTTGGAGAATGTATTTTTGTAAATGCATTTAGAGTGGTTTTGTTTGCTTGCTATAAACATGGTTAGTGGACTATAAATACACATGGCACTCATTGTAGACGACACAATCAATGGGAAAAAGGCAAAAAATACCCCAATCTTTACCAATTATGATACATTTACCTTAATTTTTTTATGACACCAAAAACCCCAAACTTGTACCTATATGATACATATGCTCCAAATTTTTTTATGACACCAAAAATCCCAAAACTTATACTTATGTGATACATTCACCTTGAACTTTTTTTTTATGATACCAAAAACCTTAAACTTTTTGTGATACCAAATTTTTGGGATAAATGTGTCACACTAATAAATTTTGAGGTTTTTAGTATAAAAAAAAAGTTTAGGATCAATGTATCACACTGTACAAGTTTAGAGTTTTTGATGTCACAAAAAAAGTTATGGGTAAATGTGTTACAGTTGATAACGTTTGGAGTTTTTGTACCGTTTACCCTAACTTGAAATGCATGCTCCCAATATTTCCTACTCAATTTATCAGTTCATCAATCCATTATCCTTTCATCTTCAATTTTCATTTTTTTCCGATTCCAATACTTTTTTTTTCATTTGACTGCTCATTATAGAAGCAAGTGATTTTCCTGTGCAAGATCCCACAGAAACAATTTCCATTAAAAAAAAAAAACCAAGAATCCATGTTTTAGTGAAGGATTTTTCACTGTATGGTGAAACCCCATTTTCGGTGAAACGCGATAGATTTTGTTGTTGAAAAGATTTTTCTTTGTTCATGGGTAATGAATTCTAGTGTACTGGGTTACCCTATATATAAATATTTTAATTTTCATTTTGTTACATTTAAATGAAAGACTGAGATTCGATGATATTTGATCATCATGTGACATATCATATCCTACTTACAAATGGAATTGAAATGATCTCTATATTGATTAGAAGATAGACCAAATAACAAAATGCGAGTAAAAGTTCTTAGGTTCATGAAGATATATGACAAGTTAGTTATTAATTCTCTATAGCTATTAGTTGACAATGATATAACCGATATATGATGAACAGATTTTGAACTTGAAACACTAAAAGTCTAAAAGTCTAACAATCGCAATCGTTTAGTGTTTTCTCTGATCAAACTCCAAAAGTGTAGAAAACTGTCAGAAGTCTAAAAACTGGTTCTCTACAAAACTCGGTATCAACATCCTCCATTAAAGTACTGAGCTAGAGTTCCAATTATTAACATTCAAAAGGGAAGAATAGAGAATAGTTGGGCCCGATTATCTAGACAAAATTCAGATAAGGATCCGAAGTGGATCTTATCTCAAATGATGGCTTAAAGTGCTCATATCAGTCTTAAAGAAGGGCCTAAGTAATTATAATTGTTTTAAATAAAGGTCTAACCTCGGGCCGACAAAAATTCCAACTGATAAGGAATATTTTCGTCCAAACCCAATTTTAATTTAATTTAATTCAAATTGGATTAAAAATTTTAAAATACCAAAACTATAGACAGGAGGGACTCCCATCTGTGGCCACCGCTCCATTGCTTTGGTGGGGCAATGGCAATGGTCTATGAGGCCACCGGTGCCGGGCGAGAGTCGCTAGGCTTGCACAAGGGCCGGCGACTCTTGTTCGATCTAAGAGAGGGTCGCTGCCTTCTCCCATCTCTAATGAGAGCCTACGGCCCTTGCCTTTGGTTGGCGAGGGTCGTTCGCCATCATTGTTGCTCCACCGATGATGGGGTGGCGATCACGTACCGAGGGAGCCCTTTTGCCATGTGTCTTCTTTTAATATATTTTTTTTATGGAAAAAAAATAAAAAGGAAAACATTAAAAAAATTAAAGGACGAACTTGCCCTTCACTAAATAGTGAGTTCGGACATTTCTTTGATACGATACGATCATTTTAGGTTATTCTTGGAAATAATTTCAAGCCCTTATTTGAGAAAAAAAAGATATTTCAAGTCCTTATTTGAAACAAAATCTACTTCAAATCCTTATTGAGAAAATGAGGATTTTAGGCATTTATTCGAATTTTCCTTAAACTTATATATGACCCAAACTCATTAATAACTTATTTATTAAACTTTAATTAACCTATATATAAGCCATCTTACCGAAACCCTTTTTTTTTTTTGACCGTGGAACCGCCTCAGTAAACTACGAGGGGTGCTAGCGCAGGGACCCACCTCCCACGGCTCCCCACTTTAGTCGCGCATTATGACGAGTTGGGGAATCGAACCTCGGCCTTGCGTGTGGCCAACATGCGATTCCACCAACTCGGCCACCACGAAGTGGGTTATTGAAACCCATTTTGATACCTCCATGTATGATTAAAGAGAACGAAATTTCAAATGAAAAAACGTGGCAACCAACAAAGGATAAAATAATCAAAATTCGGTAAAAGGGAGTATGATTAATAATAAGAAGTGGAGATAAATGCATTGAAGGTTTTAAAATTTGTCATGAAAATGTAACTGAATTTTTTAAAACTTTCAAAAATGCAATTAAGTTCTAAAACTTGTTCAATCAAGTTTTAAACTTGTCTCGAAAGTATAATTGAGTTTTAAAACTCTCAAAAGACTTAAATTAGATTAATTTGATAAGTTTTAGGATTTAATTATACTTTTTAAAAATTTTAGGATTTAATTATACTTTGTGACAAGTTTTATGACTTAATAATACTTTTTAAAAGTCTTAAAACTTAATTGCATTCTCATAATAAATTTTAGGATTTTCAATGTATTTATTATATGGCGGTCCAAAAATAATAAACCCTATAAAAATTTTGGAATATCATTGGACAATTTTTCATTTTTGTTTTTTTTTGGTAAAGAGGATTCTTTTACATTTCGAATTGAATGGTACCCACCAATCTTGACTCTTTGACGTACTTCTATGGTCGCGACAATCAGCGAGATCTCACTTCTCCCTCAAGGAGCGAGAGGGAGGCGATGAACTCCACCTTGCTTGTGTTGGCTCTTGCGTTTTGCTTCGCCGTGGATGCTTCCAGATCGCCTTCAGCGCTTGTAAATTTTGTTGCTACGATTGTTCTTGCAGTTATTGCTGTTGAAGTTACTGTTTCTGCTGTTGCGCGCCTGAGGACAAAGCCGGTAAGTTTCGCTTCCCATTTTTGTGCTTTTTTTTTTTTTTTTTTTTTTTCCGCCGAGGGATGGCTATTTCTGTGTGGGGGATGTTGATTTAGCTAGTGGTTGCTTAGATCTGCATCTTTAGTGCAATTCTTTTCGTTGGATTGCAATAAAGGATTTACCGGAAAGTTTCTTGATCTTGAATTGGTTTTCAAATCGGCTGGATTTCTTAAGGTCAACATCAATAGGCCTACATTGGTACGGTTCGGCCCTTCCCCACCCCCCCCTTTTTTTTTTTTTTTTTTTTATGTATAAAGCAACTTTATAGTCTCAGATCAGCGTTATGCCTCCAGATTTTGCTTTCCTAGTAGGCGGAAATTATCTGAAACGCAGTGGCAGCTTGTGATAGAATTCGCCTCTTTCATTTTACAGGGGTTGGTCTCTTCAACACCAGTGCCACCATCATCGTCATCATTTTCATCATCTTCATTGTCTTCATCATTGTCCATTTCTACCTCATCAACAGCTAATTACGCCAATTACGAAGTGTTCTTGAGTTTTAGAGGTCCTGATACTCGTAAGGGATTTGCAGATTACCTCTACATCAGACTGATTGATGTAGGGATCCACGCCTTTAGAGACAATGAGGAGATTCCTCTCGGAGAAGAGATCAAGGATGCATTGCTTGAATCCATTAAGCAATCCAAGATAGCAATACCCATTGTCTCCAAGAATTATGCATCCAGTCGGAGTTGTCTCAGGGAATTGGCACAAATGCTGGAATGCAAGAAAGCAAACAATCAATTGATCGTGCCCATTTTCTATGATATTAGCCCCACCGAATTAAAATGCCAACGGGGATTTATTGAGCAATGTTTTTGTGAGCACGAGAAGCAGGGAGTTGACCGCACGGACATTGCTAAATGGAAGTGGGCTCTTCGAAAGATTGCTGGGAAGAAGGGGTATGATCTGCTGACTAGAAACAATGGGTAATCATCTTCTTACGGTCCTTTTAATGTAATTAGCTTTAAATTTATTAGAATTTTGCCAAGCACAATTGTTTTGAAATCATTAATTGTTGCCCACTGCGTCGTCCTTATTGGTCAATATTTACTACGGTTTACCTAGATTGTTTCCTTCGTAATTTTCATAGGCTGTTGTTAATTTTTTTCTAATTATTTCATGATTCCTCATTTTCATCGTCCCCATTTGGCAGGTATCAAGGTGCACTCGCAGAGGAAGTTGTTGGATATATTAAAGAGGTGTTGAAGAAGAATGATTTATATGTACCCGACGGTTTAGTGGACATTGAACAACCCATACAAGAGGTTATGATAAAGCTTGGTGTCGTCTATGCCAACAAGAAGGCAACCGGAGTAGATGGCGAATGTGTACGCGTGCTTGGGATATGCGGCATGCCAGGGGTTGGCAAGACTACCGTTGCAAAAATTGTGTACAACAAAATCCATCATCTCTTTCAACGTTGTAGTTTTCTTCCAGATATTACAACAACTTTTGAATCCAGTGGAGTCAAGGGGCTGCTAGAAAAGTTAATCTCAGACCTCCGAATGAAAAATTATGGAGGACTAAGTACTCATGACCAAAGTATTGAAGTCATGAAAAAATCATTTAGAGAAATGAAAGTTCTCATTTTCCTTGATGATGTGCAAGATTTTGACCACATCAGGCATTTAGTTGGGAAAATAAGTTGGTTTGGCCCAGGAAGCAGGATTCTCCTGACAATCAGAAGAAAAGATGTACTCTGTGAATATCGTGGAGTTGCTGATACATATGAGGTCGAACCAATGAGGTCTTGTCATGCTCTTCAACTTTTCTGCAAGCATGCATTTTGTAAGTATCCTCCTGAAGAAGAAAAGAATGAGTATTACCATCTGTCCGTAGATATCATTAACAGTTTTGAAGGGCTTCCTTTGTCTATTCGGGAGACAGCTTCATACTTAAATAACTGTGGGTGGGATATAGAAATATGGCGAGAAACGTCCGATTTTTCAAGAAAGAAGCTGGAGAGGAAAGTCAAATTAGCATTCGAGGCAAGCTATAACTCTCTAGATGAATACACGAGAAAGATATTTCTCGATATAGCATGTTTTTACAATGGGATGGACTGGAGAATTCCTACATGCAAGTGGCAAGCGAATGGTTATCATCCTTTAAGAAGTATCAAGATTCTCATTGACATGTGTTTGATCAAAATAGGAGAAAACAATAAATTCTGGATGCATAATCAGCTAAGCAAGTATGGCAAGGAAATTGTTGGGAAGCACAGTAGGTTGTATAATCACAAGGATGCCCTTTCCACACTAAAGGGAAATGAGGTATACTTTTCAAGCATAAAGTCTTTTAAAGTAAACACAGTTAACATTCTTTGAAGATACTTCCTTTCCTTAATTTTTCATTCCCAAAATGAAGTGTGAATAGCCATATTTCATTTCCCTTTCTATTCATTCAGTTCCCTTGATTTACAGAGTGCTACAGATGCGGAAGCCCTTTGTCTCACGTTTGATGAGGGACGAAGTGAATGTTTTAGATCTGGATCATTTGGCCATTTATCAAGTGTGAGGTTCTTGAGATTGGATGAGGCTACTATTGAAGGGAGTTCTCAAAATGTTTTTCCAAATTAAGGTGGCTTCAGTGGCGAGGGTGCAGACAGATCTCCGAACTACTTAGTTTCCATTTGGAGGATTTGGTCATTCTTGATCTATCTTGCAGTTTGGTCAAGGGAGATTCACAAGGATGGGGACAAGTCCTCGAGGTAAAGTTTATACTTGCTTTTATATCCTGAAGTTAGCACCAACAGAGCCTTCTCTGTCTTCTTTTTTTGCAGAAAGCAAAGAATTTAAAAGTTTTGATCCTTAGTGGCTGTCATCATCAGCATGCTACTCCAGACTTCCTTACTTCAAAAGTGTTTAGAGAGATAGTCCTGTGATGTTGTCCCCTATAATCTCAAATCAGTTGATCCATTGGTAATGTAAAGAACTTGGGATTTGCAGAATTTCTCTACTCCAGACTGATTGATGCAGGGATCAATGTCTTTAGAGACTATACAGATATTCTTCCTGGAGAAAAGATCAACAATGGATTGCTTGAATCCATTGAGCAATCCAAGATATCAATACCCATTATCTCTTTCAAGGGTGCAGTGTCATTTCAAATATTCGAGAAACTGTTGAATTGAAAGGACTGATGGGCCTGCAAGAACAGTTAATTTCAGACCTCTGAAAGCAAGAATATAAATTGCTGAGTACTCCCGATCAAGGTACTGAAGTCATAGCAAATTCGTTTAGCAATAAGAAAGTTATTATTATTCTTGATGATGTGCATAATTTTCACCAAATTAGACCTTTAGTTGGGAGATCTCAGTCGGTTTGGCCTGGGAAGTAGGATTCTCATGACAGGTGGAAAAAAAGAAAATGTTCTTCAAACTTTCTGCAAACATCATGTCGGAGTGGCTGATATGTATAATAAGTGCGAGTTTGATGAGTATGAGGTTGAACAAATGAAGCCTTATCAAGCTTCTGGACTTCACCGCAAGCATGCTTTTCGTGGGTGTCTTGCTGAAGAGGAGCATGAGAATGATTCTCTGTCCATATATATCATTGACATTATTGGAGGGCTTCTTTGGCTATTGAGATGATGGCTTCATTCTTATATGTTACTTGGTGTAATATAGAAATAGAAATATGGTGAGACACCTTGCATAGACAAAGAAAGAAGCCAGATGATAAAGTCAAATTAGTATTTGAGGCAAGCTACAACTCTCTAGATGAAGACACGAGAGAGATATTTCTCGATATAGCATTTTTTTTCAATGTAATGGACGAGAATTCCCTCATACATGTGTGGCATGCCTGTGATTATTATCCTTCAAGAGGAATGGAGTTACTTTGTGACATGTGTTTGATCAAAATTTGAGAAAACAATGAACTATGGATGCATGATCAACTAAAAACTTTGGCAAGGAAATTGTTTGGATGAAAAATCGCAAAAAGCCTTGAAAGTGCAGTAGGATATGGTATCAACCTGATGCACTTTCCACACTTATTGGAAAGGAGGTAAACTTTTCAAACATAAGATTTTTAAAGTAAACATAGTTAACAATCTTCGAAAATACTTCCTTTCCTTAATTTTCTTTCCCAACATGAAGTGTGAATGGCCATATTTCATTTCCTTTTCTATTTATTCAGTTCCCTTGATTTGCAGTGCGCTACAGATGGGGAAGCCTTTGTCTCGGGTTTGATGAGGGACGAAGTGAATGTTTTAGATCTGAAGCATTTGGCCATCTATCGAGTGTGAGGTTCTTGAGATAGGACAGGCTACTATTGAAGGGAGTTCTCGGACTGTTCTTTCAAAGTTAAGGTGGCTTCAGTGGCAAGGGTATAGACGGATCTGTGAACTACTTATTTTCCATTTGGAGAAGTTGGTTATTCTCGATCTATCTTACAGATTGGTCACGGGAGATTCACAAGAATGGGGACATTCTGGAGGTAAGTGTATTTGTGCCTTTATGTCATGGGATTATTAGAATGACTAGCACCAACTGAGCCTTTTCTGTCCTCCTTTCTTGCAGAAAACAAAGGAATTAAAAGTTTTGATCCTAAGCGGCTGTGCTCACCAGCATGCAACTCCAGACTTCCATTCTCCAATGCCTTCAGAAATATTGGTCCTGGAAGTTGGTCTCCTATTATCTCAAATCAGCCAGTCCATGGGTAATCTAAATAAGTTAGTCTCCTTGAATCCTGAGCTCTGCAAATTGGTCAAGCACTTGCCGGAAGAACTGCGGTATATGACAGCTTTGGAAGAACTTCCAATTGATAGAACTTCCATTAGTATCATTCATTTCCCACAATCCTCCATGCAGCGACTTAAGACTCTAAGCGCTTGCCAATGTGAAAATTTGGTTCAGATATCAGAGTCTATTGGTCATTTGAAATCTCTTTTGTATCTTGGACTGGATGGAGCTGCCATTGATGGCCTCCCGGATTCTATTGGATCCCTAAAGAAACTTCAGAAGCTGCTTTTAGGAAATTCTCGGAAGTTAGCTGAACTTCTTTATTCCATTGGGAATCTTGAGTCGCTGGAAGTCATGCATCTATCAAGTACCACGATTGCTAGATGACCCAGGTCCTTCTTGGGTTAGAAAATTTTGAAAGTACTGAAGAGGGAGAATACTCACTTAAGGGAATTCCCCAAAGACAGAAGATCTAAAATTGCGGGAAGAGAGAGATCTTTCACAATGCAAGAATCTGAAGGGGCCAATTCACCGTGATTTCAAAGGACTATCCTCTTTGAAAATCTTCAGACTATCATCTACCAAGATTTCTGGCCCACCCTGGAATGATGACTGGTTTTCTGACTGCCAATCCCTTAAATTCCTCTCATCTCCTACAGCTAGACTTAAGTGATTGCGACCAAGTATGAGCTCTGCCAATACTTCCATCAGTTTAAGCAGTGTTCTTTGGGGATCCAAAAAAATGAGGACAGTCCCTGACTTTTCTTACCTTCCAAACTTGAAAGAGCTGCACTTGGGTGATGGTACTGATCCGGAGCTGAAATCTTTCTCTGAGCCACTGCAATTTGGATGGGTAAAAAGTCTCGTGAATCTTGAAATCCTGGAATTGTGCCACTCAAAGTTTACCAGGCTACCTGAAAATTTTAGCGCACTCCGACTGGGAAAACTTGTTTTGCACTGTGCAAACTTGCTTGACTCCTGAGAGCTCCCCTGTTGCTTATCGATGTTGTGTCTCCAGTACTGTACGATTTGAGTTCCACAATTTTCCAAGATGAGATGTCTGTCTGAATTAGAACTCAGATATTGTGACTTGGCTAAGATTGACGGTCTTGAAGATTTGAAGCTATTACAAATTCTGCACATATCCCACTGCAATGTGCAAACACTTGATGGGCTGGAGAGTATGTCTCGCCTTAGAAAGCTCACTTTATTCGACTGCCCTTCACTAACTGAATTACCAGATTCAACAAAGTTTGAATTTGAAATCGGCATGTGCAATCCCTAAGGAGAACAATGGTCAGCAGTTATGTTACTCTCATCTATGATCAGAGTATCGTGGAAGTCGATTTATCAGCGAAGATCTTGCTGCACAATGGTCGTTCTGTCTATCTTCAATAAAAAGTTGGAGGCTTTTTTTGAAGGTAAATATTGCTACCTTTTGCCCTGGGACTTTTGTTAAAGACAGGTGCGTGCTGTCAAATTTCTGTGCGGCGTCCCCTCCACCTTTTGTTGCCGTTACCTTCTCTTACTAGACAGCTTCTCTGGGAAACCAGGGGTAAGGCTACGTACATTGCTCCATGTATCCCTTCCCAGCGGACGCGGATCAACTGTACCTCCCCATGATCCAATCTGCCGGCACCATGGAAGGAGGTCATGACAGATGCCTTCAGAGTTTTCTTTGGCGCCCCTTCATTCTGCATGCAAGTGCTGAACTTTTCTTTTGATGGGGCCGACCTTGTGAGCTTGGAACTTTCCTGTTGGTGGGCCCAACCTTGTGGGCTTGGCCAGGCAAGTTTGTGCTTTTGAACTCTTTTACTAGCTTTTGATTTTAATTGCATAATTTTTTATTCCTCTTCTTTTTAGGGAAAACGCATAGACTGGAAACTGAAACACCGATTCCAATAGAAAAGCTAACAAGAAAAATTGTTATTAGATAATATCAATACCAAATTAAGTGCTCCAGATAGTCTTTCTGTCCGTCAAAACTTACCAAAGGGATGAACTATGTCAATAAATCTCACAGGACTGCTACATTTTTGGCATAAAACAAAAATTATTCTAGTCTATGCTCATCCATGATGTGGAAGTGGTTGATATTCTAAAGGACCAAAACATTACGCTACATATTCCTTTAGACTGTCATCAACTCCTTCATTAAATTTGGAGAACAGAGTGGAAAGTGTCTGGCTCATCATCTCTTTCCTTGGGAATGTCCTCTTCTTCAAATGCACAACCCGGTAGTTTCTTCTGTGAATGTTGTGCCTGCACCTCCTTCCATGTTGACAGTAGATTGGATCATGGGGTAGGACAGCTGATTCGTGGCCCTCCCTAGGCCCCCAAGAGCGTGGAGCCTTTTGCCCTAGGATGCAGGATGCCCTTTTTAGTGCCTTCTCTGACTGTTATGACCTTGTACTCGAATGTTCCTCACACACAGTGCTTAATTTGCCAGTGCCATCCGCGTAAATTCATGAAGCTTTCGTGGCATCTTAATTTCTTTCGTGTGCACTCATTTTTGTCATTCAGAAGTATACCAGCAGGGCTGGGTGGATACTCAATATCAGAATAATGATTGGGCAAGACTACTTGGTGGAGGAGGGGAGATGGCTGGCTTTTTTGTTTGAATGGGAGATTTTTTGGCCTTGAAGTCCAGTGGATGCATGATGAGGAGATGAGCCGATGGGACCTGAGTGCGAACGAGTGGAGTCGCCTACAGTATCTTCCATTTGGGGCTGACACTTAAAAGATTGACAGGGGAGTTGCGTGTCGCTGAGTTTAACTCTTGATCTGAGTCGATGTTGGAAACTTAGAAGTAGTGAGAGCAAGGCATTCTTCTGCCTGTGTCAAGTGTAGCAACTAGCGTCAGATCAGCAATAGTTGTCTCGTTTTGGTTCTGATCAATACTCCAATCCGCAACTCCATATTATGGAACTTCCATCAAACACTGCATTTTTCCAGCTCTCTTATTTGAAGGCTTGTTATTATGCGACAGTAATATCATGTTGCTACTTTGTTAGGCCAATGATGTTAGCACTTCCACAAGCCAAAATTATTCGTATGTGTTTTTCAATGATTATCCACCACAAAGCTCATCTCACTGCATTTGGCCATGTAATAAGGAAGAGATATCACGTGTTTGTTTTCTATGTTGATTGTTTTCTCTCTATCTTTTTCCTTCGTTTTGCCTTTTTAAGCTATTGAGAATGGTGATTTGTGGGTGATTTTCCTGACAAAAGCGCCCAAGATGTGACTGAAACTAGGGTACTTCGATGGGTCGAATTGTCGTCCGAATGTTCTGCTCAAATGAGGACACTACCCGTGGAGTATATATAGAGTAACTACAAAAACATCGAACTCTTCTTGTAGGAGAGGGCAAAGGCAGAGTGCTTTCTAGGTATGCTTCCGAATAAGTTGTTTGATATGGACTTCGAGTATGGATATTTATCGTGCCACAAAAATTATTCGAACATCTTGAATATTACCGCCTGTCGCGACAGTCTCTGGCCAACAGACCTCTTAAAAGCATTTGTATTCGCTTCAAGCAACAGCCTTCGACTGCCAGGAACATTGTTTGTTGTGGTAGCCTCTGGCCTTGCAAACTCCTTAAAATTATTCCAGGTGTACGTTCAAAAATCCCCTACGCTAGAATGTTTAGCAAAGAGTCCGTTCTCCTTCTTCCGGAAGTGAAGAAGCCTTGCGGGGAGGGAAACTAGGGGCATGCAAAGCCGAATACTTAAAAGAAGAAAGATAACAGACATTTATCATTTGGAAAAATTTCCTGCGGCCAACATTACCGACATGAATTTGGTCTTCCATTCCAGAACGTCAATGTATATGAATCTGAGGGTCTTTTGACTATGGCTAGGCTTTTGGCTATGCTCAGAGCGACGAATACGTGCATCAAACTCTAGAAATAACTACATGAGGAAACCTTACTGGCAGTAAATTCATTTGTTTGTGAACAATCCTTTGAAAAGATCTCTGCTACTTGGATTTTGCTGGGTCTGCGAATCTACTGACTGTATCAATCTATAGCTCATGCCGCTTCGTGAATTATTTTACGACTAAGTGATGCATCTTAGTATATATGAACCCCTATTACAGTATTCTAACTTTGCATGTACTATTTCTTATAGTAGTACAAGAAGATGAAGAGCTACTTTGTGCTGAAGATGACTTGAAGGATGAATCCTACAAAGTTAGTCCGTTAAATGAAGTTGGATTTCTTTTCCCTACTGATATTATGCGTTCTGAGTTTTGTTCTGTAATAGACCTCCCGAAGCTGATTCGACTGCAAAGGCTCAAAGAATGTCGATAAACAAATCAATTAGAAAATTCATGAAGTTAGGCTTTGGAGTGCCTCCCGAGTGGGGAAGATTCGAGAGAAGAAGTTTTTTTGAGGATTATTTCGACTCAAAGCTCGAAAGCTAGAAAGGAAAGTTATTATCGCAAGCGAGGAAGGAAATAGTCATAAAAGTAGTGAGTCAAGCCATCCTTAGTTATGCTATGTTAGTTTGCAAAATAACCAATATTTGTCTGCCGAACGATAGATTGGAGAAGTTGGAAAATAATCAAAATAACCAAAATTTGTCTATTGGAGAAGCTAGAAAGTCATGACGATGAAATAACATGAAGGCGGATTAAATATTTAGGCATAGAACTATCAAAATTTCAAATGCAATGGGTGGTTGAAAATGGCCGGGAGATGAAGATTTGGGTAGATCGATGGTTAAATTCAGGGCAGATCAATGATCCTTAGAAACTAGGATCAGCCTAGTGGAACTCATGGATAAGAATTCCGCGCCCGGGAGAGAGGATGATGCTATCTCTGAGCATATTCCTGGACACATTGCCAAACAGATCTCGGCAATTCTTTAAGTTCAAATGCAATTGAAGATAGCTAAATTTGGCCCTTGTATCGAATAGGAAATTATAGTGTATAAAGTGGCTATACATCGGCTACAAATGCGGGGAGTAGTTTCCGTGTAAACACTCATTATTTTGCCCATATTCCCCAGGGAACCGTGGAGTGTTTTATGGCACCTGAAGACGCAGCCGAAGATTGAGATCTTGCTGCGTTAGCATCGAAGGAGAACCTAGCGAGAAGGGAAATTATACCTCATCCTACATGCTCTCTGTGCGGGCAGACTAATGAAACAAAAAAGCACCTCCTCCTCCTCTCTTTGACAAGAAAAAGCTCTTTCAAACTTGTAAAATCTTCTATGACACCGGTACACCGAACATATAGGTAGGTTACAAACACCACTCTCATGAACCCAAATAGAATAATTGATACAGTGTTTTCTTCCAAAAGGAGACAAAACAGCAAATACAAATGAAAGTTCCCAAAGTCCATGTGTTTCCATTTCACCTGGACTTAATCTCGGTTTTCTCTGGAGAGAGATGTTAGAAAAATATATGGCTTTGAATTGAGTAGAACAATAAAATCGGATCTTTAGAGTAATCAAGTTGGACTTTAAGACGTGATATCAATTTATTTAGGGATTTATTTGCTCCATAATGTTTTTAATGGTCACAGGCAAATTTCTTTTAGGATATAACAAAGTCTCAAAGTGAGAATAATAGATAGCAATTTTAATACTTCTCCAGGGTCTCTTATGGGAAACTATTAAAACAATGGCTATATTGTCTCTCAAAAGAAAACGAAAATGGAAGAAGAAAATTGTAATTGAAGACTTATTCAGTAATTTATAGCAAAAAACAAGAAGTTATATTTGAATAGACACAACTTTTCAAGGATTAAGAAGTTATATCTGAATAGGTACAAACTCTGAAATAACCATTAGAAGAAATAGTAAAATTCGAAATTAAATAAATAATAAATAATAAATAAATAAATAAATAAATAACCGTAACTCCTCCGTAACAAATGCGCTGTTTTGAAAGGACGCAATGGTTAATTTTTATAAAAACAAATCCGAATTTTTGATAAATAAAAATAACGATCGTTGGTTAGTGTCAAGTCTTGTTCACGTGCGCACTCATATCTTTTCGAGGTGGGACAGTATACCTCTTTTTTGTTTTATAAACAAACTACCAATAAGGGTGCGTTTATTTGCACATTTTTTTTTTTTTTTTTGAATAATTTTTTGTTTTTTTTTCGTTTTGAAATAAAAATAATAGAAACACGTTTGGGTGCGTTTCTATTCCTTTTTTGTTTTTTTCGTTTCCAAAAACAAAGGGAACAGAAATAAGAAACGATAAATTTATGTTTCTTATTTCTAAAACATATTTGAAGAACAAAAAAGGAATAAAATCGTGTTTCTTTTCTATTTCCTGCTCAGCCCTTCGAATACCGCCTCTCCTCTTGCGAGCGTCTCCTCCTGCGAGCGTCTCCACCGTCGTCTTCCCCGGCGCCGACAACCGCCTCTGTCTCAAGACCATCCGGCTTCTCCACTGTCGTCCTCTCCGGTGTCGACAGCCGCTGCGAGCGTCTCCACCGTCGTCTTCTCCGGCGCCTCCCACTCTCCGGCGCCGACAGCCGCCTCTGTCTCGAGACCATCCGGCTTCTCCACCGTCGTCTTCTCCGGCGCTGACAGCCGCTGCTCCTTCACCAGGTAAACCTGCTCACTGCTCCTCCTTCACCGATTGACGAGGGCTTCGGCACGAGCCACCCCTCGCAGATCTGGGCAATGGCTGGTCGGAGCTTGAGCGTGAGGGCTTGCTCGAGCCAGCGCTTGCCTAAATCTGCGAGAGGCTCGCTCGAGCGAGCCCTCGTGCTCGAGCCCCAAGCAAGCGTTGCTTGCCTAGATCTGCGGCAGATCTGGGCGACGGTTGCTCGCTGGAGCTGCTCTGCCGAGCTCGAGCTGCTGTGGTCGCTCGGCAGAGCAGCGACGCTCGCTTGAGCGGCAGAGCAGCGTCTCTGCCAGCTCGAGAGAGTAGAACGAGCCCCAAGCGACCACAGCAGCTCGAGCTCCATTCTTCTGGAAAAGCACATGCTACATTACAAATTGATGAACTCCAAAAGCATATGCTTAAATCTTCTGTGACTCTCCTTTCTCTGGGGTTTTTCTATTCCTTAGTGCAGCTTCATAATTATGATGTCTAGGAGCCTTTTCTCCATAGAAAGGAGGTTTCTGAAGGCTACATTTCTCTCTGCCTGCTGTCTGATATGTAATCCTTTCGTTTTAGCCGTGTAATAGCTGCCTATTTTTGTTAGATGATCCTAGTAATTTTTTTCTTCAATGAAGGAAATGGTACCCCAAGCAGACAGAAAATCAAAGAGATTACTACCGAACTGAGCCAACATGGACAAATTTCAGAAACGAATGTCTATAACTGGTTCCAGAACCGGCGTGCACGATCCAAAAGGAAAATGCAGAATGCAACCAGCAACAATACTGAATCTGAAGCAGAAGCATAAGTTGAGTCACCAAAGGAGATGAAGACAAAACCTGAGATCTTTCAATCTCAGCAGAATCCTGTATCAAGGAACGGAGATTTGTGCTTCCACAGCCCTGAGATTAGCTCAGATCTTCATTTTGCTGATTCACAGACCAAAGTGGAGAGCATGGTTTATTCAGATGGCAGTTTGAGATCCAGGAATAGGAACCTAGGCCAGCTATCTTTCTATGATGCCATGCTGCCAAATCCAGGTACATACTCAGATATACACCTTATTATTAAGGGGAGTCATCTAGATTGATAATGGTGTAATTTGATTTGATAACCTAGAGTCTTATCATTTCCAGATTTGCTTTTGGACACTATCTAGATGAAACACGACAGATTAGGTGATTTTTAGCGATGATATCAGCAGAGAAGTGTTTTTATATCCATGCATTTGCTGATTATCCTAACAGAGAGATTCAGAAATTGGTATGAACAGTTCTTGGTGAAGTTAATCTTTGGTCAATTTGATAGCAAAGAACTGTTCAATTGACCCTCCCAAGCTTTTCCATTCTACGTAACAGCAAACATTCACTGGTTTTTGAGTCTAAATATTTCTCATCGATTCTTAATTTCATATATATTTACTGTGAATTTTGACTGTTCCCTGCTATCTATGTAATGATTATGATGGGTTTCCCATCTCAGATTTGGGTAATAGCATCGATGATGGTAACTGAATTGCAAATGTTCCTCAGCATAAGCCAATTTTACCTAAAGCACATGTGGAGTTGCTAATTTCTGATATGTTCCTAGGCGGTCTTGCAGGAAATGAGCATCTGGGTGGGAAGATGGAGGTACCAGGAGCCTATGGTCTGTATCATTCTGCGGAAGACTTCGGCATGAGTGGATGATGCTGATCGGTGCCATGGATCTGCGCCCGCCCGCCCACCCCCTTTTCTTCCATATAGCATAACTTGTCTGCCATGCTAATGCTGATGCTGATGTTTAGCTTTTGCCGCTTGCGCGTCATAGCTTGGTCGGAGCCTAATCTTGCAGAGTTGGATGTTCGGTTTGCTTTTTGTGAAGGAACTGATTTTACTGAGGATCATACACTAGTTTGACTAGTTTGTTTGGATTTTTTTTTTTTTTTGGTTTGGATTTTTGATGGACTAGTGTCGCACAAATTTGTTTACGGGAGCAGGATGAGCGCTGTATATTCTATTCAAATCACTCTGGCTCTTGCAATTTCAGAATGCGGGCATTTAGATAGACCGTGGAGTTAGCCCATTTTTTCCTTCTGTCGTAGTGGCTTACCTACTGTTGGAGAAGAATCTGGGAAACTTTGTGTTTGATCTAGTTATGTATGTGCATGATTTCGTGCACCTGTTCAATCAATTTGTCTTGAGCGTGCAGAATTCTTTACCTTGGCCATTGACATTGATGGATTCATGGTTGAGGAGAGCAGTTCTGTCATTTTCGTGTTGTTCGTGCATGCGTGCATGCGTAATGCAATTTGAGGAAAGTGACCTCTATGACAAGCACAGGACTCAATAGGGAGGGCAGGTCTTCATTTAACTCGTGGGAAAGTAATTATTATTTTCTCGTCGAACTTCTTAAAGCTAAAAAAGGTAATTCAATCATAGAAATTGCGGAAGAAAAAGTTCCAATTCACTATTAGTCGCAACACGTTTTAAATAATTTGGCGTTCGATACTAATTTATGTTGAATTTTGAATTCAACGATGAATGGGAATAGATAAAGTGTATGAGCAGTGTGTGACGTTATATTGAACAGCCTGAGCTCATCCAACTAAAATGACCTTTCTTTAGACAAGAAAGGATGCATCCGAGAATGTGTAACACGAAAACATTGCACTTGTAAGCAGTAGTTTGTTACTTAAGCTGCAATAGTCGTGCCTTGTTCTCACATCTCACTTAAAGGTAGCGATTTAACTTTACGTACAGTAATTTATTCATAGAGTTGGTAACATGAAAATATAGCTGCTTGTTAAATGCCAAATGATAGTGCAGTAAAACACCCTCAAATTGTCCATCCATGATGGTGTCATTTGAGAAATTAGGAAGTAACAACTTTTCTCACATAGTAATTTACTTTTAAGGTCTTGCATGATCCAATATCCGGCGAAAATCGTGAGCAACCTAAATTTGCGGTAAATCTTTGGTGATCATGACATTTCTTCACTCACCATGAACAAAATAAAATTAATGAGCATTTCATGAGAATGGGAATTCAATATTAAGTTTAAACTTTATTAAAAAAAAAGCATTTTTTGAAAAATTTAAAACAGAAATTTTGTACAATTTATCAAACGTGTTTCTATTCTTTTTCTATTCTAGGAACAAAATTGAGTGCGATTCTGCAAACGTGTTTCTTTCTTTTTTTATATCAAGAATAGTTTTTTTTTTACACTTACCAAACGCGTTCTTTTGTTCAAAAACTGTTCCTTGGAACAGAAACAATTTTTTTTATTTATTTCTGTTCCCTGGAACAATTTTTGAACAAGTAAACGTTACCAAACGTACCCTAATCCTCCACTTTTGTTTGTAAAACAAAATTAGAAATAAAACGATAAAAATATACAACCAAAGTTTCCGTGAGATTAATATACATACATAAAGATTTCTTTCAAGTTAAACATTTACTTAGTACAAGTATCTCAAAATTTTATCAAAGTGACAAGTAGCTCAACTTTAAACATGTACTTTTAAATAATAGAATTGGACATATCGCACATATACTAACTTCTTATTTCAGCGAGAAGTTCTATATTACTTCGCACTATTATGGCCTTATACTTGATCTTGTTTCATGAGCTCTTTAGAAATCAACCATAACTTTCATAAAAAGCGACATCACTTCTAAGCTCATGTAGGTGAAGTATCTACCATGTGTTTTTGTTACCATTAACATATTGCAAATTTATACTATACTTCATTAAGAATTCAATTCAACCTACAAAAATGTAACAGACGATACTTGTCACACCCCGATCCTTCGAGCACGTGCCCATCCCTCATTGGTTGATTAAGTAGCGACGTCTTAGGACGCATCGCTGACCCATTCATTTTAATATGCACATGCGGAAGCAAATAAATAATCTCCAAACAACAACAAGATGTGATAGAAAAGTAGGGCTACAAATTTTCAAAAGCAATCCACACCTTTATACATGCATATAAGGTCTTATACAATACCGGTCTATAAATATGTACAAGGTGCAAGACGGGGGATTTTATAAAACTACAGATCCTCATCCTCATCCTCCTTCTCATTGGAACCTTTAGCTGAGTACACTGGGGTCCCTGGATTTGAGAGATCCGGGTCTACCACCGAACCACCAGGGGGATCTGCAGTGCTTTTCCCAAAAGCAACCTCTAACACATATAGAGGTATATCGGATTCCGGTATGGGACCCTCTCTCTGGCCATTCCAATTCTAATGGTACTATGCTCTGTATTGATGAGGCACCTTATGAGGAAGACCCTCATCAACCCAGATCATGGACCTCACAAGTTTGTATTCCCATCCCCTAGGGTTCCCATGTAGCGGAATATAAGACACCTGTTTTGTGACATTCTTCGACTATCCAAAATGCTCAAGAGAAGCTGCTATCTAGTGACCTGAAAATGTTATCCCACAACGGGGTGAGACGACGTCTCAACTAGTTCAACCCCTAAGCCCCAACTAGGAAGAAAATACACCAAAAAGGCTGCCTAAGCACAAGCATAGGTCGGAGGACTTACATTTACCTCAGTTTCTTCCTGCAAGTCAGTACAATTCATATATTCACAATTCACATCAACCAATCAAGTCGTCAAATCAGATCGAGTCATCGATCAATCAACTCAGTCGATTCCATGTCATTAAGACCATCTCTCGGTCAACCCACTCAATACTATTTATAAAGTCCGATCATATCAGGACTGTCCACCCTAAGCTGAAGATAGATAATATAGCTCACCCAAAACTGATAACTTATAGCTCACTAGAAGCTGACAATCGAGTATACTACTCACCCAAAGCTGACATATCAAGGCCTGTAGGCTGATATAATATATTAACAATGCTCACCAAAAGCTATTAATGTATACCGCTCACCCAAAGTTGACATATCATGGCCCTCAGGCGAATATAGTATACCGGTATACTACTCACCCAAAGCTGACATATCCTAGCCCGTAGGTTGATATAGTATACTATCCTGACCATTTAACAAATTTACCATTTTTATCATTCTTGATAAAAATACCCATGTGTGGGTACACGGTCGGCCTTAGTCAAAATACAATATTTTCACCTTTGTAAATCCCACTAATTTCAACAGCCCATCAACACATTTTTGACGTTGTAAACCGACGCCCGGTAATTTTCTAATTAATTATTGAAATTATTAAATTTTGGGATAAATACCCAAAATCACCAATCACACTCAAATTACACAAAATAACAGTTAATTAATTAAACAAATTACACCACTGCGATTAGCATGAAATTCTGGTTATCGACTATCTTGATCTAATTTCTGGAAAATAAATAAATAATTAAATAATTACAAAAATTAATTATTAAATACCAAGAAATAGGGAAAATGCACACTTAGGCTGGAAAAGCCTAATTAAATACCGATTTGGGTTCAAAAAATTTCCGAACCTATCTAAATAAATATGACTGCCTATTTACTTGCTAATTGCACTAATCTAACCACTTAACATGCATCAAGGATTAACTAAACCACTAATCCATTCTAACTAACCACCTAATCATAGCTTAGCTTAAACTAATCAACCCTTAAGCGTCATTAACTTACTAAGCAATGATTAGTGAGTTTAACTCACTTGATTAGCGATCCGATCGCACCACAATGATGGTGAGGTGGAGATAATCGACAAACTCCAAAGCGGGTGCACCTTTCGAGGTTCGAAAGGGCACCAAAGCGGGCCAAACAGTGGGCTAGAAACCCGCTCTGTTCGGTTCTGTGGCTAGGCCGAGAAGAGTGAACTGGTGGTTGGTTCGGTTGGAAACAGGCACGGTGAGGCTAGGAAGCTCAGACGGGTGACTAAGGAGGTTGACGGCAACACACAATTGTTGGGACAGCTCCGGCAGATGGCGAACAGGGCGCTGGTGGTGAGCGCGGGCAGTGGAGACGTGCGAACTGGTGTGTGACTGGACGGCGAGTGGACATGGGTCACTAGCTCGGCGGACGGTCGGACGGCGTGCGGCAACTCTCAACAGGCGGTAGGGAGCTTTGGCTAGCTGCTGGTTCGTTTCTCTGGGACTTTTGAAGTTCTTCAGCTTCGGAACAAGGAGGGGTCGATAGATGAGGGAAGGAGGAAGGAGGGGGACCGGTTGGCCTTGGAGGGGGCCACCTTGGTCTCCTCTTTATCTTCTTGTCCCCTTGGTGAGGCCCACCAATCCCAGCTGGTTTCCACAGCAATTTGCAGCCATAAGACTTCCTCTAGAATCAAATGAAAGGGTCCAAAGGTGGTGTCCAAGGGGGGCTACGAATTTGGTGTGATTTCCTCAAATTGGATTAAATCCTCACTTGAATTTACTCAATTTGGCTTCTAAAAATTCAACTATCGAGTCCTCAATCAAATTGGTATTTTTCCTCACCAATATAACCAACTTGCATCCTAATTTCACGATAAAAAATGGTCCCCTGAATTTTTGGACAAAAAACAACCCTATCTCGACTTTTCGCCAAAAAACTCGGTTTGCAAAAAAAGCTTCGGAAGATAAGTTAACATTACTAAAATGACTTGTGACATGACATAACTTTCAATTTTTGAAATTGGATTCAAATTTGCGGTTAATTTTAATCTAGCTCGATTTTAGTGTGACCTAGGCGACCGGGTAGCTTCCAGAAATTTCTTTTAGTGCAAATGACCAATGATCGATTTTCTTTGAGCCACAATGAACCTCTTCGACATATTGGTGAATTTATGTGGTCGTGAAAATCTTGAGGTTTCAATTACGAACACAGAGTACCAAAACGACGAAAAAATCAGTCTAGTATTGATCGACGAGAATTTTGCAATTTCCATGTTTAGCTACACATCTCAGTTGAACCGACCTATCTCTGATCTAATAGATTTTTAACTGTGTCATAATGATCTTTGCAGATGAGCACGGTCAAATAGTCGATTCCTGGTCGAATCCTCAAGTCGATTGCATTAAAATTCCTTTACGACTTCCCCATATAATCTAGTTATCTCAAGAGTGATTAGCTTCGAGAACAGCATTATAGGCGTGTTGATGAAAGGCCCGATTTATTCAATTGAAAGCAGAAGTGAAAATCCAGGATGTCACAACTCTTTCCCTCTTATAAAAATTTCGTCATCGAAGTTTAAACCATTACAATCTTTAAACAAAAAGGTGGGGAGGGGGTACAATCGTCTCATCGACTTTTCGCTCTCCCAGGTTGCTCCTTCAGTACTGCGGTGTTGCTAGACCACTTTGACCAACAGGATGGTCTTTGAACGCAGAATCTATTCCTTTCGATCCACAATCTGAATCAGGCTTTCCATGTATGACACTCGGTCGTCCACGTCCAATTCCTCAAAATTAAGCACGTGGGTCGAGTCAGGCTCATACTTTCTCAACATCGACACGTGAAAGACGTCATACACTTGTGCTAACCTTGGCGGCAACGCAAGACGATACGCTAGAATCCCAATTCTCTCTAGAATCTCAAAAGGACCTACATACCTAGGACTCAGCTTTCTTTTCTTGCCAAAGTGTGAAGTTCCCCTCATTAGCGACACCTTCAGAAAAACGTGATCACCAACTTAGAATTCCAAAGGTCTCTGGCGCTTATCTGAGTAGCTTTTCTAGCGGCTTTGAGCGGTCTTTAATCTGTCCCTGATGACTGCAACGGCATCCACTGACTACTGAACCAACTCTGGGCCTGTGATCTTCCTTTCCCCAACTTCATCCCAACACACTGGTGTTCTGCACGCTCTACCATACAACACTTCGAAAGGAGCCATCTGAATGCTCTGGTGGTAGCTGTTGTTGTAGGCAAACTCGTTGTAGGCAAACTCGACAAGGTGAAGTTGTTCCTCCCAACTTCCCTTGAAATCCAACATGCAAGCTCACAGCATGTCTTTGAGGGTTTGGATCGTCCTCTCAGACTGGCCATCTGTCTGAGGATGATAGACCGTATTATACTACAGCTTCTTTCCTAAGGCAGCCTGCAGACTTTTCCAAAAAGCAGTTGTGAATCTCGAGTCTCGGTGTGAAGTTATCGTCATCGGCATTCCATGCAGACTAACTATTTGATGCATGTACAACTCTGCATGCCTATCCAAGTCTAGATCCTTTCATACTGCAATGAAGTGAGCCGACTTCGTCAGTTGGTTGACCATTACCCAAATGGAATTTTTATCCCTCTGACTCCTCGGTAAACCTGTCACGAAATCCATCGTGATGTGCTCCCATTTCCACTCTAGGATTTCGAGAGGTTGCAGGAGTCCTCCCAGCGTACAATGCTGTGCCTTCACTTGCTGACATGCCAGACACTTGGTGACATGCTTGGCGATGGTCCGCCTTCATATCGAACCACCAGTAGTGTTGACATAGATTCTGATACATTTTCGTACTGCCAGGATGAATGCTGTAATTGCTACGATGAGCTTCTGACAAGATCTCCTCTCTAAGTTTTGCATCGTCAGGTACACACAATCATCCTTAGAACCTTAGTGTTCCATCCTTAGAAATTTGAAAGTTAGCCTTCCTCTTATTGGTATCCTCTTGCAAAATCTTATGAACATTGGGGTCTGTCGGCTGAAGTGCCTTGATTCTAACCTAAATATCCAGCTCAGTTTTGAGAGCGGCCATGAGATGCGAAAGGTGGCCTACCTCAAATGTGAATACCGAATCTCGAGTTCTCTCAAGTAGAATCCATTCCTTAAGTACCATCTGTGCTACAGAAGACTTTCGACTTACTGCATCAGCGACCTTATTCACCTTTCTAGGATGATACGGGATGTCGCAATCATAGTCCTTTAAGAGTTCTATCCAGCGACGTTGTCTCATATTCAACTCTTTTTGAGAGAATAGATACTTGAGACTTTGATGGTCAGTGAAGATTTGGAATCTTTCCCCACACAAGTAATGTCTCCAAATCTTCAGAGCAAAAATTATTGCCACGAGTTTCAAGTCACGCGTTGGGTAATTCTGTTCATGAGATCTCAACTGATGGGAGGCGTATGCAACAACCCTACCATGTTGCATTAGCATGTAACGCAGTCCTTTGAATGACGCATCACTATAGATCTCGTATCCTCCAGGACCAGATGGAATGGTCAGCACATGTGCGGTAGTTAGCTTCTGCTTGAGCTCTTGAAAACTATACTCGCACTTGTCTGTCCACACAAACTTTTCTTCCTTCTTTAGGAGTTGGGTCAATGGCGACGCTAATGCTGAAAACCCTTCCACTAACTGTTTGTTATACCCTGCTAAACCCATAAAACTTCTGATCTCTATCACTGTAGTCGGTTTTGGCCAATTGATCATTGCTTCAATCTTGGTCGAGTCCATAGAGATTCCTTCACTTGAAATCACGTAACCTAAGAAAGCAACACGAGTCAACCAATACTCGCACTTGCTAAACTTAGCGTACAACTAATGAATCATCAGGGTTTGGAGTACCATTCTCAGATAACTCTCATGCTCCTCAGCACTCCTCGAATACACTAGAATATCATTGATGAACACGATCACAAACTGATCTAAATATTCCTTGAACACTCGATTCATCAAATCCATGAAAACAGTTGGAGCATTCGTTATACATAATGGCCGTAACGAGTATGAAATGCTAACTTCGGTATATCCTCATTCCTAATCCTCAGCTGATGATACCCTGTCCTCAGGTCGATCTTTGAGAATATTGACGCTCCTTGCAGATGATCAAACAAGTCATCGATCCTCGGGAGTGGATACTCGTTCTTGATCGTCACCTGATTGAGTTGACGATAGTTGATGTACAGGCACAACAAACCATCCTTCTTTTTCACGAATAGAACTACTGCTCCCCAAGGTGATGCACTGGGACGGATGAATCCCTTATCCAACAATTCCTACATCTGCACCTTCAGTTCCTTCAACTCAGACAATGCCATCCGGTAAGGAGCCTTAGAGATTGGCTCTGTCTTGGGTGCTAGCTCCATCATGAACTCTATCTCTCTCTCTAGCGGCAGGCTTGACAATTCTTTCGGAAATACATTTGGAAATATTTGCACCACTGAGATATCTTCGACTTTTAGCTCCTCAACTGTCGTATCCACGACAGTCACCGGGTATCCTTGGCAACCCTCATTTTACAAATGAGTTGCCTTAAGTGACGAGCTTAGAGCAATCGAGGGTCCTCCTCGACTCCCAACAAACTTGAAACTTTCACCGTTTGACAGGTCAAACTGAATCGTTTTACGATAACAGTCCATCTTAGCTTGTTGTTTGGTGAGTAAGTCCATGCCAATTATCAAATCAAAATCCTACATGCTAGGACTAACAAATCTATCCTCCCCTCTCGCTCACCAATTGCTAACTTGCAACCAAAACAACCCAATGCATACAACACCTTATCCTTCAATGGTGTAGATATGCTAACCACTGACTTTAGCAACTCAGGACTTAATCCTATCAACTTAACATATTGCTCGATAATAAAAAAATGAGTCGTGCTAGGGTCGAATAAAGCATAAGTAGCATGGTCGTTTAGTGAAACCGTACCTGTGATCACATCAGGCGCGTCCTCTGCCTGGCCTCTTGTGATGGCATACACTGTCCCTTGAGCTGGGGGTCTATTTTGTCCACCCTGCGGTGCATTTTGTGGCGCAAATCCCCTAATTTGACCCATCGGTGGTGGCGGCGATAACTGCGGTTGTCCGCTTGGCCTTCTAGGACAATCTCTGGTCATGTGACCCTGCTAGCCACACTTAAAATAAACGCCTGGTCTTTGAGGGCACGAAGTTATACCATGTTGCCTTCCACAAAAATGACATGTACCATTTTGACTTGGCCTTGACTTGCCAGCTCCACCCTTCCTATTAGGTGGGATGTGGAATCTCCCTCCAGTCATGGGCTTCTTCCCATACCGATTCCCATCTCGATTTGATCCAAACCGCAAACCAGATGCGGTGGCTCGCTCATTTTGATCTCTCTATATCATCTGGACCCGCTCATATAGGTCGTTATAGTTTCTCAAGTTGAGTAGTATGACCTGACTCCTCAACTTCGGTTTAAGTCCATCTTTGAATCTCCTAACTCGATTTATCGGATTCTCAACCAATTCGGGGGTGTACTGTGACAATTCCGCGAACTTCGCTTCGTAGATCGATCTACGCTCATTGTACCTTGGCGAAGGCTCAATAACTCTATCATCTTCGCCCTTCTCGGCGCCTCCAGAAAAGTACTTACTGTTGAAGACTTCAACAAAGGCGTTCCACTCCGGAACCACACCTTTGGGAAACACTATTCCTTAGATGGTTCTCCATGGTTGTATGAACCCACTGCAATTGAAATGGTATCAGAGTGACATGTTAATAAGGAAAGTGAAAGGTAAGTGAACTGTGGCGACCCTAATGGATCGGGGGCCGTCGAGGGGTGCCACAGCCTGTTTTTGGTATCAGAGCTATGGTCTATTTGGAGTGATAAGGTGCCTCAGATGGAAATGAGGATAGAATGATGCACACCATAGGATATAAAACGGAAAAATTGATTAACATTGAATAACGGGTGATGAGTATTCACTCGTAGATCCCTAGTAGTTTATCTTGAGTTGTCTTTAGGTACTAGTAACATGTATATGTTACTTATGTAGTAGTAGTAGTTGCTTTGAATAGTAGACAACGAATCTCAGATTATTCCTGAGGCAATACTTGGAAACTGCAGGAAAATCATGGTACGAGTTGGAAGTGCTCATCCATTGAGGGCTGAACCTCGGATGGAAGATATCCTACAGGCGTTGGCTAATATTGAAAATCTGATGGATAGACAAGCGCAGCACCAACTCGGAGTGGAACGTCGCCCTCAAGGACTGGTGGAACAATTCCTAAAATTGAAGCCACTTAAGTTTAATGGAATGGGAGTCATGAGGAGGCGGAACAATGGATTGATGGAATGGAACGAATTTTTCGATTGTTGGACTGCAGTGATGCTGAGAAAATAGTTTTGGTAGAGTACCAGCTGGAGGGAAATGCAAAGTTTTGGTGGAGAGCTTCGAGGGATACGATCTTTCCACCAGGTACTGAGATAAACTGGGATGAGTTTGTTAGGGCTTTCAATAGGAAGCATTTCTCTGATTGTGCCAAGGATAGGAAGATCACCGAATTTGTTCGCTTAGAACAAAGGGAGCCGACAAAGAGACCGCATGAGGCAAAATTTTCTGAATTGTCTAGGTATGCTCCTAGGTTGGTTGAGGATCGAGAGGAAAAGGCTAAGAGATTCCTGAAAGGATTAAGGACTGATATTAGGAAACAACTGGTGCCTTTGAATATAAGGGATTATAATGAGATTTATGAGAGGGCATAGTTGGTGGAGCAAGAGTTAGTGAGAGAGCAATTAGAATCTAAGAAACATATGACCTTTAATGATGTTCGAAGAGGTAAGAGACCCTATCTTGGTCAAGGTCAGACTTGGGATGTTAAGAAAAGGAGTTACTTTGGAAATTTTAGAGGAGCTTGGAATGGCCCGATTTTAGGAAGAGCACCCTACCAGGGTAATTTTTGCCAGAGATGTGGTAGACAACATGGGCCAGGACCTTGTAATAGCCAATTGAGATGTAATGGATGTGGGCAAATAGGACACTTTAAGAGAAATTTTCCACGCAATGGGTCGCAGTCGAATGTCAGCTTGATGCGACAAGTGCAACAACGCACTGCTGAACCAAATCCACCAAGGAATCCACAGAGGCCACCACCACAAGGAAGGGTGTATGTGGTCACTCAAGAGGAAGCAGGAGCTTCCAAAAGTGTTATCTCAGGTATGATTTTGATAGAAGGATAAGAAGGTATATGTGTTATTTGATATGAGTGACATGCATTCATTTGTGTCCGAAAATATAGGTGATTGTGAGGAGTAGGAACAAATCTCTAGATATGCCTCTTCGTATTTCTACATCGCTGAAAGATATGTTGTTATCTACGTTAGTATGTGAGATGTGTGACATAACCCTAGTAGAATGAGATTTGGGAATGGACTTGATAATGATAGTTATGTATGACTTTGACGTCGTCATAAGTATGGACTAGCTCCGTAAGCAATGGACTAGGATGAGTGATCTCCTAAGATAGTACTTACCCATGCGCTAAGGATAAGACCGTGAGGCTAAGAATGGGATAGGCCAAAGTGGATAATATCTCTGTAAGTTAGTCCCTATCGAAACGAGACCCTTCAATGGATGTATAGTTTGGGTTCGAACCAGGTGAAAGCTGGTGTACCTGTAACATCTCGGTTTGATGAGAGCGAGGTCAGAGGACCTGAATAAGGAGCGGCTCTTGGTGAGCTTCTAGGATGGCAAAAAGGGGGCAGGTATGAACCGAACTATGAACTGAACTAGAAAGGTAGTGTTCCTGGGATAATTTTGTCTGAGTGGCGCAGCGGAAGCATGGTTAAGCTCGTGGAACTCTCGTTTGTGAGAAAGAAGGACAGGTCGATGCGTTTGTGCATTGATAATAGGCAATTGAATGATGTAATTGTTAAGAGTAAGTACTCATTACCTAAAAATTGATGACCTATTTGATCAACTGCAAGGAAGTTCGGTCTTTTCTAAAAATTTACTTGAGATCAAGATATTAGTTAAGGATTAAGAAAGAAGACATTCCTAAGACCGTATTTAGGACTCGCTAAGGATACTATGAGTTCCTAGTTATGCTATTTGAATTGACGAATGCCTTAGCTGCATTCATGGATTTAATGAATAGGATATTTAAGCCCTATTTGGACCAAATTGTGATTGTCTTCATTTGATGATATCCTGATATATTCTAAAGGACCCGAAGATCATGCGTAGCATCTAAGCGTAGTGCTGCAAACAATGCTTAAGAAGTGAATTATGAAGAGTGAGTTATGAATTTGAGGATTAAGTTATGATCATTTGAGCTAAGTAGTGACTTCCTATTTGAGGATTTCATTGGAAGTCTTGATGCATTACATGGAGGCATTTAGTATAGATTGATCTTGGAAGTCATGAGTTTGAGTGGTCATATGAGACATGAAATTATTTGAGGTTTATATGTTGGAATAATAGGTTTAATCGATGATGGTCAACTTTTAATTTTAGGTGATGATCTCAGTTTGAAAAGGTTTTGTGGAATTAGTGGATATGATCAATTGTGGTTATAGTCTTTCCAAGGTGAAAAGGTGAAAATTCAAGTTGTGGATTTGATGAGTGATTAGTCTAAGTGATGATCTTTAGGATGAGATCTGAGATATACTTGATGGAAACTAGACAAGTTTTTATTTTGGTGGATTGTCGTTATTTGAATTGAATGAGTCTTGGTGGACTATCGATATTTGAACCGAATGAATGGTATTATATTTTAGGCTTGAATCTATGTTGCAGTGAAAGCATAGTGAATGCCTTTGTTGGACTGAACCAAATGAGTTATTGGTGGTGTCGATTTTGATGGTCTAGGCTTGAATTGGTGGTGACAAAGGTATAGGAATAATTTGGCTAAATGGTGTGTTCGATTGAGTCGAGAAGGTGGAATTCTTTAAATTTGAATCTCATTGATAGTTGCACTTAGGATAGAGCTTGAAATAGATGTTTTCACAAAAGGAATCGAATATGAGACAGAGGAGGTGGATGGAATTATTAAAAGATTTTGATTGTGAACTGTTTTAGAAAATCTCTTGAATTTCATCAAAATTTATGAGTACTTTGTGACACCGTGCCCAAATGTTTTAAGAAATGTTTTCTATTTCGAGGATTTCTGAACTTTTATAGAAAACATTCCAACCCATTGGAGTTGGGATTGAGATTGGAATTTTGCCAACGTACCGATTTAAATTTTACTAAGGGTTTTGATAAAGTATTTTATTTCGCGCCGTGATGCAAGTGCGACTCGAGGCTTTACATGTGGATTTCAAAAAAAAAAATTTGAAATTTAAACGTGAACATGGATTTTATGGAATTGGTATCATGCTTTGATTTTGTGAATTGGTTTCAACGATATGAGATTTACCTATTTTCAAAGACTATTACTGTTATATTGCTGTGTCTTTGGAATCCCTATTTCACATCGTAAAGTGGAATTTTCAAGAACTCAAAGGATTTTCCACATTGGTTATTTGAAAACGTTTTGACATGGAAATGACATATGATTTCAAAGCTTGCTGTTGTTGTTGAATACTTTTGAAAACTTCAGTTCGTATTGTTTGATTTCATGAAGGAAGATTTTCAAGCGTTCAAAAGAAATTTCAGACGTGGCTATTGTTTTAAAACTGTTTTGGTGTTGAGATAAATTAAGATATGTTAAGAGCTTGCATCCTTAACTTTAGAGGAAGTATCAGCCCGATCCAGGTCACATACTCGATCATGAAGCCATCAAAATGGATGAGAAAGTGAGGTACATTAAGGAGCCTATGCAAGTATTGGATCGAAATGAACAAATTCTCAGGACTAAGACAATTCCATTGGTTAAGATATTATGGCAATATCATGATGTGGAGGAAGCCACATGGGAGAGTAAAAATGAGATGAGGGAAAGGTACCCTCACTTATTTCAAGAGACATAGGAAATGTCTAATTTCGAGGACGAAATTCTCTAAGGAGGGGAGAATTGTGGCATCCCAGAATTCATAACAACCTCTAGTTACATTAAAGTCTATGAATAGGTGATGGAAGCACCATTAAGTTATTTTATAGCCATTTAATCCATAATTTGCAATAAGATTTATGGCCAAGCTTTTAATGGATAATTATGTGATAGGAAAGAAAATTCTATCATTGGCCATGTGTTTTATAAATTGGAATTTATGGATTTGTGACTATAAGTTTAATGGCCTTATTATTTATGCAATTAGATATTTATTTAAATGATGATTAAGATATATATTATATAAATATAAAATAAAGTTGGGCCATTTAAGTTTGGACCTTAGGCCCAAGTGAGATGGGCCTAAAGTGGGTCATAAGCCCGGCCCATTGTCGGCGCATGGAGGGAAGGAGTGAGGCGCCGCATGGCCTCCAAGTGTCTTCAACAAAGGAGACACTTGTCTCCTTCTTAGGGACAAGTGTCCCCCATGCAAGAGAAGAAAGCATGCAATATATAAGCCACCAAAAGGGAAGAGAGAGAGGAAGTGGCTGATGGTGGGGGGCTGTTGTCCGAGAGAGTTGCGAGAGAGAGAGTGAGTTGCGAGCGAGAGGGAGGCTGAGGAGGAGGAGAGCTCGCCCGTCGCCGCCCGCACGCCATTCGTCCGTCGCCGGTGTGCCATCCGTGTGCTCGTATTTGCTCGGTCTTAGAGGCAAGTTGGGACTGATTTCCACCCTTGCATGTGTGCCTTGCATGTATGATTTGTTTGTGGTAGGTTTCGGATCATAGGGAAGGCAAAAATCGGAGCTAGAATGTGGCTGTTCTTGACTTTGCATGCTGATTTCGTGAGATCCGCCTGAAACAGAATTTTGTGAGAGCTTGCATGCATGTTTTGAGTTCGATTTTGACTTTGATCTCTTCATGAAAGTTGTATCTAACATCTTGAACTACAACATACTGAAATTTGGTACAAAATGATGGAGATTTAAGGGGTCAAACTCTCATCCTATGGAGATGCTAGATCTGGAATGTTTTCGCATGAACCGCCTGACCCAGAACCTTGTGAGAGCTTGCATGCATGTTTTGAGTTCTATTTTGACTTTAATCTCTTCATGAAAGTTGTAGATAACATCTTAAACTACAAAATAATAAAATTTGGTGGAAAATTATGGAGTTTTAAGGGGTTAAACTCTCATCCTACGGAGATCTCAGATCTGGAACGACTTCACTGACCTTTTGATGGATTTGTGGTTGCATGTTGATTTGTGATTAGAATATCTCTTCTATTTCTTCATGAAAGTTGTAGGGGACATCTTAAACTACAACATACTAAAATTTTAAGCAAAATGAACAAGTATAACCTAGTAAATCAAGATTATAACCTAGTAAATCGACTAAATCTTGAAGACGGAAATTCTGGAGACGTGGTACAGGACACCCGAGACTTCATGGACCTAAATGACGACTATACTCTGGCTATTTGACTTAGATCCCTTCATGAAACTTGTAGATAACATCTTGATGTAAAACATATCCAAATTTCAGAGGAAATGAAGAAGGATAGGTAGGTGAAAACTCAGTATTTCGGAGAAGCATGCACTGGACGACTCGGTGTTAGATCCAGAAGCTTCGTGTGACTGTAGAAAATAATATAAAAATAATATGACTTAGAAGTCTTCATGAAAAATGTACTTTAGTGTCTTGGCTATAACTCGGTAAAATTTCGTAATTTTTGGAGGTTGTATGGATATTTTAATGAAATTATTCTGAAACTGTGCATTCTGATTTCATCCGAAAATTACATGCTGTTTTGTGTGAATTGTGGATTTGTGTGGAATTCTATTTGGCCATGTAATTTGCATGAAATCATTATCCTATTGTCTTGATTATCACTTGTCTTAAATTTTTATAATTTTGAGAATTTTATAGATATTAAATTTAGTATTTTTGAAAATGGCACAAGCTGGAAATTTAAATAAATGTAAAAGGGCGTGATAAATGGATTATTTTAATTGGCATAAATTGCATAAACTTTATTGTACCATATAGCATGTATGATGAGGTCTTGATGTATGCATGACAATGAATTGAGATGCATGTATGAATTCCATGCTGAATATGATTTTGATTGCCATTACATCATATGCCATGCTAAATTGAGACCGAAATTGGTGAACATGAATAATGTTAAAAGAGGAGATTGTTGTGACGGATGATAATGCCCTGGGAGTATCAGGATGCCCGGTGGTATACGGTACGTAATTCTAGGGGAGGCTTGGTGGTATGTCGGTACGTAATTCCGGAG
Organism: Eucalyptus grandis; assembly: GCF_016545825.1. Taxonomy (NCBI): domain Eukaryota; kingdom Viridiplantae; phylum Streptophyta; class Magnoliopsida; order Myrtales; family Myrtaceae; genus Eucalyptus; species Eucalyptus grandis. Next base: position 2,963,079 of record NC_052614.1, on the reverse strand, counting down.
GGTAGGGGAAACCATTTTCATGGCGAGCCCCGGAGATTCCCCGAGAGTGTCGGGATGCCCGGTGGTATACGGTACGTAATTCCAGAGGAGGCCTGGTGGTATGTCGGTACATAATTCCGGAAGCCCTGGAGGTTTGTGCTTGGGGGGGGATGCCTCGTGATGCCAGTTGGGATGCGAGATGCCCGGCCAGGGAGTGTAAACGCCGGAAGCCTCGAAGGTTTTTGCCTGAGGGGATGCCTCGTGATGTCAGTTGGGATACGAGATGCTCGGAATGTGGGGGGCCGGATGCCCGGTGGCCTTAAATGGCTTAATGCCGGAGGTTTCTCGCAATGCCAGGATTGGGCGCGAGTGATGAATGTGGGATGCAAACATTGGTCCCGGGAAAGAGAAATGTGGCGGTCTAAAATGAAATTGAAATTGAATTATGCATGATGATATATGCATGATATGATGAGATGTGCATGGATACATGGTAATGATGATGGTACATGTGATATGATGATATGATGATGATGTTACATGCATGGATGCATGGTAATGATGATGGTACATGTGATATGATGATATGATGATGATGTTACATGCATGAATGCATGGTAATGATGATGGTACATGTGATATGGTGATATGATGATGATGTTATACGCATGGATGCATGGTAAGGATGATGCCATATGTGACATGATGATGGTAAGTGTATGATATGATGGTGATGTCTATATGATGATGATGGTACATGAGGTATGATGACATGTGCATGATGCCATGGTATGTTGTGCATGGATGCTTGTATGACATGTGATGCTATGATTGTGATGATTGCATGGCATGATGTATTGAGTGGTTTATTGGTCCTTTACCGCCGAGTGGTTGTACTCACCCCTTTTGGGAATAACATTTCAGACTAGATAAGATACCTCTGCTGCCACTGCTACCAATAGATGAATCAAGTGGTTGGTTATGATTGCAAGGAGGGGGATAGCAAAGGGAGGAACTTTTGGATGCCGACACTAATCGATGGACTTTAAGTATTCGACTGTTAGAGAAGATGTCGATCATCCTTTGAAGTGTAGCCGAGTATAGAAGACTACGGCATTTTGATGTACCGACTAAAGATGTCCATCTGCTTTATGTAAATAAACATGTTCGGCTTTAACTTATATAAGATATTTAGTAGGTGTGCATCGTTTTCTGAATATAGGGAAGGGAGTTTGCTAGATGTGCTTCTATATATGAATTGCGCAAGGGACCTATAAAAAAAAAATTGTAAACCCCCATGGTTGTATGAACCCGCTGCAATTGAAATGGTATCAGAGTGACATGTTAATAAGGAAAGTGAAAGGTAAGCGAACTGTGGCGACCCTAATGGATCGGGGGCCGTCGAGGGGTGCCACATTAGGAGTCTTCTGCTCCTGATCGCTCATCTAGCAGGGTCTTTAAGGAAACCTGCTTTCCAATTCCACACCGAATTAGAAGCCGAGCGATCCACACAAACAAACAATTCTACCATTCATCTATCACAGACATGCACCAGTCATGAAATAAAGGCCTTTTCTACTAACTATCCCATAAACCATCGCACCTTATCACTCCAACCACTAACTATGCTCTAATACCACTTAAATGGGGATGTCACACCCCGATCCTCCGAGCATGTGCCCATCCCTCATCGATTGATTAAGTAGCGACATCCCAGGATGCATCGCTGATCCATTCATCTTAATATGCGCATGCGGAAGCAAATAAATAATCCCCAGACAACTGAAAGGGCTAGTAATAACACCTAGAGGGGGGTGAATATGTGTAATAAATTTTTTTTCGCAAAGTTCAGTAGAAGCAATTCGCTTATAGAAAATCACAGACTAAGAACGAATTCAGACTTTACCAGTTTGATAAAGCTTCAAACAAAATAAAGGAGTTTAAACTTAAACAGTTTATTAGAGCTACGAGTCAAAATAAAGGAGTTGAGAGAAGAGAATAAGAACATAAGGTTTATAGTGGTCGGCTTAGATCAAACTTACGTCCACTCTCCCGCGCTGACAGCCTACTAGTTGGATTCCACTAAGAAACAAAAGAGATTTTACAGTCTTGCGATTTCGACTTCACAGTGAAGAGTCTCTACTAGTCTCTCACAAAGTCTCACTATAAGTTTCTCTCTTTTGTATACAACTTTGAGCTCAGTGAATGAAATAGCAAGGAACTAAGAAGTTTCAGACTTTGAAAATTTTCTTTCACACACACTTTCGAATAACTAGGAAGTCCACCTTAAATACTCATTCATGCCTTCACGACCGTTGGCACTTTCTAAAGGAATTCTTCTAATCTATCCGTTGGACAGAATCAATCAAGGAGATCTTGAGTGGTTTGATGATTGTGATAAAAGCCCGTCAATCCTGTTCGCCCATATAATCAAGATATTGGTTTCTATAAGTAAAACTTTCCAAGTTTACTCGCCTTCCAAAAGATTTGGTTATCGGAATTGATTTTAATAAGGATAATCAATCATGTAGGTGCTATATCTAGCCATAAAATCATCCATAAACCATACGAATCGAATCCTTGAGGAAATAAAGATAATCTCGTATCAGGATAAGTCTTCATTCTTCAATCTACAAACTGTCAATGTGGGCAGACTTTGAACCTAAAGTCTGGTGATCTTCAGACTTTGACGTTAGAGTTTGGAAGTCTTCAGACTAGACTTTGGATAAGTTTTGTCAACTTCAAAACTATTAAAGAGTTTTCTCCAACAATGTCCCCATTTTTGATGATGACAAAACTATTATGCAGATTTAGGAACTTTTATCCAGCAAAACAACTTTTAAGCGGTACATGATATCTCATAAAAAATAAGTTGATTAGAAACTGGATAGTATCGATTCTGCAACCACAGAAAACATGTTAATCTTGAAAAGATAAGAGAAATATCAAGACTCAAACAACTATCCATCCATAATCACCACATCATCACCACAAAATAAGTTGTTGCAAGCATCAATGTCAAATAGAGTCAAACAGAACAAAGTTCAGCATAAAAGTTCAAAAGATAAGTTAAAAGGTTAAATCTGCACATTTTCTCCCCCATTTTGTTAGCATAAAAAATAAGTGGAGAAAATTAAGGTCAAAAGAATGGATAGAATGAAATCAAAGCTATCTTGGAATTCAAACAAGTTGAAAATCCCCCATAGACTGAATTGTCTCCTCTAGCTTCTTCACAATCTCCTTAAGCTTCTCAACATCTTCACTCTTGGCAATCTGAGAAACTTGTTGTTTTAAAGACTGTACATTCTCATGGAGAGAAACTGAGGTAGAATGCAAAATGGATTAAAGGTTCTAGATTTCACATTCCATTCCATATTGCTGTGCTTTCAACTCCAAAAGGAGCTCTAGCAGCCTTTGAAAGTCTGTAGTTGATTCTGTTTATGCACTAGCATTAGCCAAATTGATTCCAGGAGTTGTGAGATTTGAAGGAACGTCAGCACGTCGATCACCAAGACTTGGAGAAGATGCCTTAACATCAGCTTTAAGAAAATGAGAGGCATAGACATCCTCTAGATCGGCAGGAGATCTGCTAACATCATCATGGGTAAAAAAGAGGGGGAGAAGAAGTACCTATTTTCTCAGCAGTTTCCCCTGTTTCCATGCCTACAGGTGGAGAAAAGAATTCTTCTTCTTATTCCTTCTTAGTATTAGCTCCCAAGTGATGTACTTTTTCTCTTCCATCAGTTCCACTTCGAGTCTTCTCAGAATCTTCTGACAAGGATACTGCAAATGTTGGTTCAAAAGAGTCATCTTGACCCTCTTCCTCTTCTGCTTCTCTTTCTTTTTCTCTTTCTTCTCTTCTTTCTCTTTCTCTTTCTTCTTTCTTCTTTCTTCACTTCCTTCTCTTTTCTCTTCAGTTTCTTCTCTTTCTCTTTCCTCTCTGTCCTGTGGCTGTTCAAAACTAACAAAACTTAGAAGATTTTTCAAGGTAAATGCAGAGAGAGTGAGATCATCTTCATCATCTTCGTTCTGCAAAATAAAGGCTCTTCTATTCTTGATTGGTGTACTTATTGGCTCCTTGCCTTTCCTTTTTTTTTTTTTTTTTTTTTTTTTTTTGCAGTAGAGTCTTGTTTTGTTTTGTTTTGCTGAGGGACTTCTCCTTCAAGCACTCTAAAGCTTTGTTCAGTTCCTTCAGTCTCATTATTGATATCATCTTCAGTCCTATAATCATAGGAGCAATGGTTCGAGCACAGAAAGATGCAGGAAATTGAATTTGAAAGTGTCTAAACAATTTGGTTTCCATTGATAGGGCTAGTAAGAATACCTAGAAGGGGGTGAATATGTGTTAATTTTTTTTTTTGCAAGACTTAACAAATTAACTCGTCTTTTGAGGATAATAGACTGAAGATGCAAAATACTATAAACAATTAAATAAAGCTAAGAATCAAAGTAAAGAGTTCGGGGAAAAAGAATTGAAACACAAGGTTTATAATGGTTTGATTTAGACCAAGTCTACGTTCACTCTCCCGCACTGACAACCCACTAGCTGGATTTCACTAAGAACCAAAAGAGATTTTACAGTCTCACGTTCTTGATTTCACAGTGTAGAAACCCTACTACACTTCCTCAAGATCTCACAAGTATTTGATCTCTCTTTTGAATACAAATTAAGTTCAACGATTGAAATAGCAAAGAACTATGAGTTCAGACTTTGGAATTTTTTTTCATGCACACACTTGAATAACTTGAGCATCTTCCTTATATACTCCCCATGCCTTTATAACCGTTGGCACTTTCCAAATGAGTTCTTCCAATCTACCCGTTGGACAGAATCAATCAAGGAGATCTCGAGTTATTTAAGGAATGTGATGATAGCCCACAAATCCTGCTAGCCCATACAATCAAGATCTAGGTTTTCATAAGTAGAACCTTCCAAGTATACTTCGCCAATCAATAGATCTAATTACCCGAATTAATTCCAATAATTGATCACGAGGTGCTATCTCCAACCGTAAGATCTTCTTTAAACCGTACAAATCGAATTCTTCAAGATTAACTCACATCTAGATAAGTCTTCTCTTCATCGGTCTAAAAACTATCAGTGAGGGTAGACTTTAAAACTTGAGTTTGGAGGTCTTCAGACTTTGACGATAGGGCCTGCAAGTTTTTAGACTATACTGATAAAAACGTTTTGTCAACTTCAAAATAATAAGGAAGTTTTTTTTTTCCAACAATCTCCCCTTTTTTGATGGTGACAAAACTTTCCCGCAGATTTGAACACTTTTGTCCTGCAAAACAGCACTTAGCAAAACAACAAAACAAGATATCTCATAAAAGATAAGTAGATTAGGACATGGATAGTAATGATTCTGCAACCACAGAAAACATGTTAGTCCTTCAAAATAACTATTCTTCCATAATCATTATCATGGCCTAAGTTATTGCAAGCATCGGAAGGTCAAATCAAACAGTCCAAAGTCCAAAAGTCCAAAAAGTATCCACAACCAAAAAAAAAGATAAGTCCAAAGGTAAAATAATCCAAATCAAAGTCAAATCTGCACAAACTTTCTCCCCCTTTTTGTCAACAGCAAAAAGTGGAGAATATAAAAAGTTGGATAAAATCAGGGTTGCTTGGGATTGCGAACGAGCTGGAAATCCTCCATAGACTTGACAGTCTCCTCCAGCTCCCTCAGGTCCTCCTTCAGTTGATCTATATCCTTACCCTTTACATTTGCTTGAACTTGAAGATGATGGGGTTGTACTTGGTCGTGGAAAAAAACTGAAGTGGCTTTATGAGCATTCTGCAAGGTCTGAAATTCACACGCCAATCCGTAAACTTGAGCTTTGATCTCCAAAAGTAGCTTGAGCAGTCTTTTAAAGTCTGCTGAATTGTCGGTTGAGTACTTGTTTCAGCATGATCAAATTTTGGAGTGTTGGCTGATGATGGAACTTTAGCACAAACATCCAGACTTGGAGATAAAGCCTCATTGCCATCTTTAGGAAATTGAGAGGCATACACATCCTCTGGATTGGCAAGAGAACGACTAACATCATCATTAGTAAAAGCAAGTGAAGAAGTACCTCTTTTATTAGCAGCTCCCCCTGTTTCAGTGCCTTCAGGTGAAGAAAAATACTCTTCTTGCTCTTTCTCTTCTTCAGTAACATATGATCTTGTTCTTCTTCCTCTGCGTGAGAATCACCATGACCCTCTTCTTCTGCTTGTTCTCTTTCTCTCTCTCTCTTCTTCTTCTTCTTCTTCTTCTTCTTCTTCTTCTTCTTCTTCTTCGTTCTTCCTTTCTCTTCTTCTCTTCGCATCGCTTCTTGCTCTTCATCTCTCTCTTCCGTCTCTTCTCTTTCTCTTCTCTGTCTCGGTTCTCTTAATCCTTTGTTTCTGGAAAGCTAACAAAACTTTGTAAATTTTTCAAGGCAAAAGCGGAGATAGTGATGTTGATGAGGACATCGAGCCATATCGAGGAGGAGGTGTTAGGGATCCATTGTCTATTTCTACCGGTTCAATTACTCGAGCACGGGCAAAGCAATTCAAGCAAGCTGTTGGCATCATGGTTCGTGATATTTGGCGTGGAGATTACCTTGGATCAAATCTTGAAGAATCTTGGAAATCTTGACGCAATTTGATTATCTGGTTACCAAATATTTGACCAAGTCAATATATATATATATATCTTCTTGTTTAGGGATATTCTAGAATAGGAATATTCTAGAATATGACGCATTAGATTTTTAGGGTTAGTTTTTGGGTTTGTGTGGCGGCTAGAATGCCTATATTAAAGATTGACTAAATTTCTTTGGGAGAGATATATTTTATTTTTGAGGAAAAGAATTGAGAGGTTCTCTTTTACTGTTCTTTTGAGGACTTGACCTAATCAAGATTCTCTTGTGGCGGTCGATTCGACTTATTGAGCGAGATAGTGAATTCTTTCGCTCGTGGCGACTATAACGTTGGTTGGTTGACACGTGTTCAGCAATAGGTCACGTTCATACCGAGGTTGCCAATCACAGGTTTGATTGGAGGTCGAGGTTCGCAATTCGCACCATTCGGGCCTTCGTAGAACGATCTTTCCGGAACGATTTACATCAAATGTCATCCTCATCTTCTTTATCTTGCAAGATGAGTGCTCTCTTCTTCTTAGATGTTGTTGTTATGGGCTTTTTGCCTTTCCTTTTTCCCACTGCAGAGTCTTGTCTTGCCTTGACAAGGGTCTTCACTTTAATGCTCTCCAAATCCTTGTTTAGCTCTTTTAGATGCATTTTGGAAACCATCTTTAGTCCCACGACTATTGGATCGATGGTTCGAACACACAGAATTTTGGGAGGCTGAATGTTAAAGTGTCTGAACAAACGAGTGACAAGAGCAAAACAAGGGAGTTGCCCCTTGTCCTTTACCACTGTCCTATACATGTGCACAAGGATAGTGTGAGGTAGAGAGAACTTACAACCAATGTTAATGGCATACATCAGCTTTGCTTCAGAATTTGAGACATCAGACTTTGAGGTGGATTTGAATCCGAGGCAGTTAATGACAATCTTGTGGAGCAAGATATTGGAGGCATTCATCCTGGTGTAAGAAATCTGGCCTTCAGCAATCCTATCTCGAACAAGCTCCAAGGTGGCATGAGCAATAGACACACTGATAGGTTGGAAACGCTCTCTTTCCACTCCAATCACATCGGCTAGAGTGTCCACATCGACCACAAAATCCTGGTCTCTAACACTGAAGGAAAATCTATTCGCATCTGAAAAGGATAGATTGAAATAGAAATAGACCGTAAGTTTCGGATGTGCAACAGTAGTTTCATAGCAAAAGCGTTCGAGTTGAAGTAATGTAAACTTCTCCCTCAATTTCACGTTCAACGAATCGAGAAAATCAAAATCAACACTCCTAGGGTTCATCACCCCTCGCTTGAACAATTTAGAATAAGCTCTCTTGTGCTCTTGAGAACGAAAAAGATCCGTTCTTTTACTAGGAATGTTTGTAGCGACACCCATCCTAAGCTTAAAATGAGTGAACATCCTCTCATCATCATCTTTTCCCTCAGGTTGATTAAATGATCCAAACTGTGGATTGCTTGGGAAATTCGCAAAAGTCCTTTCTGCTGAACTAGCAGTAGCAATGCCCATTCTCTCCATCGTCCTTAAAAATGAGTTTCATTTCTGTACCCTTTCTCGCTAAAAAATTCATCAATAAAGGTTATTGTAGAACCACCTTCCTTCAAAGCGGTGTAGAGTTTAAAAAGAAATGTGGGCTTAAGAGTCCTTATAGGTTCCACATTCTCGATAATTTCTTCCTCTATTTATTGTTGCGGAGGCACTTATGTTCTAGCTTTAGAAGAATGGTGCGATTGAGAATGTTGTTGATGACTTTGCTGTTGCCTTGGAGAGTCTTCTTCCTCAGTCAGATCAAAGTGTGTAGGACCGTCACCCATATGCTGTGGTCCCCTGCTTGCGATCCTAGAGGATTTTCTTTGAGAAGACATTGTCACAGTCTTTGAGAGATTTCTCGAACTCGATTCATGAAAAAGATGAAAACTTTATGGATTAAACTAGAGAGAAAAAGTAAGAAAGTGAAGTTTTGTGATCTAGGGTTCGTGAGTGAAAACGAAGAAGACAGATTTTAACAGTATATAATGCAAATGAAGCAAGGTAAACGAATTGTCATAAAGGAAAATAAAAATGCCTTTTTGAAAAGGAATAACTGCCTTTTTAAAAATGAAAAACTGGCTTTTTGAAAATGAAAAACTATTATAAATTCAAAAACTTGGAAAGATAATTTCAATCAATTAGCGATTAAAAACATAATCATACCTTTTCAAGTTTTTATTTAAAACTTAAATTGCTAGTACTTATAGTCATAACTCTTGGTCTTATGAGTTTGAACACCTTCAGACTTTACATTTGAGTCTCGAACACTTTCAGACTTTACTAGATAAGAGATGTGATGTTCAGTCTGGTGTGAATAGACTCAAATAGACTTTTCTCTAGCGACTTTGTAAATATGTCTGCTAGTTGATTCTTTGAGTCGATGAACTGAATCATAACTTCTCCATTTTGAACATGATCTCTAATAAAGTGATGTCGAATCTCTATGTGCTTTGCCGTTGAATGAAGAATTGGATTCTTTGTGAGATTGATGGCGCTGGTGTTGTCACATTTGATCTTAGTGCATGAGTCTTCGATTCCAAAGTCTCTCAGTTGTTGCTTTATCCATAAGATTTGAGAACAACAACTTCCAAGAGCCACATACTTTGCTTCTGCTATTGAAAGAGTTACAGTACTTTGCTTTCTTGAGAACCATGATATTGTCTTGTTTCTCAGCAATTGACAAGTACCGGAAGTACTCTTTCTATCAACTCTGCAACCTGCTAGATCTACGTCTAAATATCCAGAGAGAGTAAAGTCTCCCTTTTTGGGATATCACAGACCTAACTTTGAAGTAGTTACAAAGTATTTGATGATGCGTTTTGCAGCACTTAGATGAGATTATTTGGGATCTGATTGAACAAACACTAAACAAAATGTCAGGTCTAGAAGCAATAAGATAAAGAAGCGAACCAATAATACTCTTGTAGGGCTTTTGGTCAACTTTCTTTCCTCCTTCGTCTTTGTCCAGCTTTGAAGAACTTGACATTGGTATCTTAGTCTTTTTGCAATTCTCCAATCCAAACTTTTTGACAAGGTCTTTTGCATATTTTTCTTGGTGGATGAAAATTCATTCTTTCAATTGTTTCACTTGTAGTCCAAGAAAGAAAGATAGTTCACCCATCGTGTTCATCTCAAATTCATCTTGCATAGATTTAGAAAACTTCTTGCACAGGTTTTCGTTAGGTGATCCAAATATGATGTCATCAACATAGATTTGAGCAAGTAGAAAATTTTTACCTTCTCTTTTAATAAACAAAGTAGTATCTACTTTACCTTTAACAAAGCCATTTTGAATTAGAAACTTACTTAACCTGTCGTACCATGCTCGAGGTGCTTGCTTTAATCCATATAGAGTCTTTTTCAGTCTGAAGACTAAGTCTGGTCTATTTGGGTCTTCAAATCTGAGAGGTTGTTCCACATAAACTTCTTCTTGGATAAATACATTGAAGAATGCACTTTTGACGTCCATTTGGAATAGCCTGAAATTTTAATAACATGCAAAAGCAAGTAATGATCTAATTGCTTCTAACCTTGCTACTGGTGCGTAGGTCTCATCATAGTTTATCTCTTCTTTTTGCATATATCCTTTGGCCACGAGTCTTGCTTTGTTCCTGACCACTTTTCCTTTTTCATCTATCTTGTTCCTGAAAGCCCATTTAGCTCTAATAATGGAATTACCTTTTAGTTTAAGAGTTAATTCCCAAACATTATTGATGCCGAATTGTCTAAGTTCTTTTTGCATAGCTTCAATCTAGCTTTCATCAGCTAAAGCTTCTTATATGCTTTTGGGTTATATTTCAAAAATAAGTGCCACCGCACTAGACTCTTCTTGCTTTTTGGATCTTGTGCGAATCCCTTCATCAATGTTGCCGATGATGAGTTCTTTGGGATGACTAGACTTGTGCTTCCAATTGCTGGTTGGTCTGATAGTATGCTGATATTCTACTTTAGTTGATTCTTCAACTTCCGTTCGTTGTTGTTTCTCAGAAGTTTGATAGACTTTGTAAAGTCTGGAGCAGGTTCAGATTCTTCAGGTTGAGTCTGAATCAGTTGATTCTGCATAGAGTATTGGAATTTGACATTCAAAGATTCTTCCATAGACTAAGTCTTCTTGTTGAATACTCGTAAGCTTTGCTTGTTGTTGAATATCCAAGGAAAATTCCTTCGTCGACTTTTTTTCAAACTTATCGGTTCGATCATTTGTGTTTTTAAAACAAAACATTTGTAACCAAACACATGAAAATAAGAAACATTTGGCCTTTTCCCTTTAAATACCTCATAGGGAGTTTTCTTCATAATAGGCCTTAAGAGTACTCTGTTAATAATATAACAAGCTGTAGAAACTGCTTCAGCCCAAAAAACGAGAAGATATATTACTTTCAATTAAAAGAGTTATTGCCATTTCTTGCAAAGATCTATTCTTTCTTTCCATAACTCCATTCTGTTCTGGAGTGTATGGAGAGGAGAAAACATGCTGAAAACCAGATTCATAATAGAATTTGGCAAAGTTTTGATTTCAAACTCACCTCCATGGTCTGTTCGTATGATTGAAATAACATATCATTTCTCATTCTGAACTTTCTTGGCAAACTTTGAAAAGTGAGAAAATGTTTCAAACTTACTTACCAAAAAGTGAACCCAAGTAAATCGAGAATAATCATCTACAATTATTAGGCAATATCTCTTTCCACCAATGCTTTGAGTTCTGGTTGGTCCAAAGAGATCCATATGCAGAAGTTGCAAAACATGATTAGTAGAAACCTGATTTGTTGGTTTAAAAAAACTTCTAACCTGTTTTCCCAACACATATGGTGTGCATAAGTTAGATTTTTGATACTTCAGGTTGGGCGGTCCACGAACAAGCTTCATGGATGAGATCTTGGCAATTTGCTTCATGTTGACATGACCAAGTTTTCTATGCCAAAGATTAGCTTCATCTTGAATTGATATTAGACATTGAGATCTTTCTGGTTTTATATCCAGAAGATAAATATTCTCATGTCTTCGTCCAATAAAAGATTGTGAAAGATTTTCATTAGTTCCTGAACACGTTCCTTCTTGGAAATTGATTTTGAATCTAGTGTTGCACAGTTGACTAATGCTGAGTAAATTGTAATTTAAACCTTTCACCAAAGAGACATTATTGATCGTGAGACTTCCAATCTTTACTGTTCCACACCTAACGATTCTTCCTTTGCTGTTGATATAGCTAGTATAAGTACCTAGAGGGGGGTGAATAGGTATATAAAAGATTTTTCTCGATAATTGCAAATACTAGACAGTTGATGGATTTGAGACAACCGATAATCAAAGTAAGACTGAGAGAAGAGGAAATTGAACACGCGGTTTATAGTGGTTCGGCTTATGTCAAGGCTACGTCCACTCTTCGCACCGACGACCTATTGGCTGGATTCCACTATGAACAAAAGAGAAGTTACAGACGCTTTGCCTTGATTCCACAAAGTGTAGATGTTCTACCACACCTCCTCAAGATTTCTCACAAATATAGACTCTCTTTGTATACAAGTATTCGCTCAAAGGAATATTCTAAACAAAAAGGAGCTTCAGACTTTGGAATTCTTCTATCGCGCACCTTTTGAACAACTAAGAACGTTTTCCTTATATACTCCTTTATGCCATCATACCCGTTGGCACTTACCAAAGGAATTCCTCCAATCTACCCGTTGGACGGAATCAATTAGGAAGATTGTTTGAGCTATAAAAGGAACGTGTCGATAGCCCATCAATCCTGTTCGCCCATACAATCAGGATCTCGGTTTCCATAAGTAGAACCTTCCAAGAATATTTAGGCAATCATCGAATCTTCAATCATCGAATCAATCTCGATCAATCAAAGGATTCTGTTACGTCTTTTCCAGCCATGAGATCTTCTCCAGATGATAAGGTTAAATCCTTAACGAAACATCCAGTTTTGGATAACATTTCTTCAACAGATTAGAGATGTCAATGAGGATAGACTTTGAGTCTTGAGTCCGGCTGTCCGAGGTCTTCGGACTTTAAATAGCGAGTCTCGCAAATCTTCGACTAGACCGATGGAAACGTTTTGTCAGCTTCAAAACACTTCAAGAAGATTTCTCCAACAATCTCCCCCTTTTTGATGGTGACAAAACTTTCTTGCAGATTTGGATAACTTTGACCTGCAAAACATTTCTCAAACACATATGCATATCTTAAATGGCTAAATGAATAACACTAGAATCTGCAACCACAGAAAATAGGTTAGTCTAGTATATAATAAAGCCATCCATAAGATATCAATAGTAGTTAATAAAAGCAGTCAAGTCCAAGTCTAGTTCAGTTCTCATCCAGACACAAAATCAAAGTCAAACAAAACAATCCAACAAACAGTCCACACGATTAAAAGTTTAACAATTGAAAGTTTGTTCAAAGTTTGTTCAAATCTTGCATCTCTCCCCCTTTTTGTCAGCATTTAAAAAGGATGAGATGAAGTCAAGATTGCTTGGGAGCACGGACAAGCTGGAAACTTTCCATAGACTGAACGATGCCTTCCAGCCTTTTCAAGCCTTCTTTCAGTTGTGCAATCTCCTCACCCTTGGCATTGGCCTGAATCTGAACAGAGAGGGCTTGGATCTTATCATTTAATGAACATGAAGAAGCTTGACCCGCATTCTGCAAGTTTTGAACCTCACATCCCAAGGCATAAATTTGCCCTTTCATCTCCAAAAGAGTATCCATGATTCTGCAAAAATCTGCTGCATTATCAGTCTGAGTACTTGCTTCGGCCCGATCTGATGGAGTAAATGCAGACGATGGTAGATCAGCATAGTCTCGCAAGTTTGGCGATGAGACTTCATGACCTTCTTCTGAAACCGAGAGGCATAAACATCCTCCGGGTCCGCAGTGAGCGACTAACTCCTTCACTTGCATCAGGATATGAAGATTTCCCTTCTTTCTCTTGATCTCCCCCTGTTTCCATGCCTACAGGTGGAGAAGGGATTTCCTCATGTTCTCGTTCTTCTCTTCTTTCTTCTTCAGGTCTTTCCTCCTCTGCTTTTCATTCAGCTTCTCTTTCTTCTTCTTCCTTCTCCTCTGCTTCTTTCATCATTTGTTCCGATTCTTTCTGTGGAATAGGACGACTTAAATTCTTCAAAGCCATTGCAGAGATGGTGATGTCTTCCTCATCATCTTCATCCTCAACGAGGAGAGCTCTTCTTCTCTTGGATGGAGCAACCATGGGCTGCTTCCCTTTTCTTTTAGCTGCATAAGAGATTTGATGGATTTGGTAGGAGTCTTCTCCTTGAATTTCTCCAACTCCTTGCTCAGTTCCTTCAGACGCATTTTGGTCACCATTTTCAGTCCTACCACCATATGATCGCATGGTCGTACACAAAAGATTTGCGGAGGTTGAATATTCAGATGTCTGAATAACTTCGTAACAAGGCTTGGGTAAGGGAGTTGACCTCTGTCCTTCATCATTGCTCTATACATGTGAAACATAACAGTGTGAGGGAGAGAAAACTTTTTCCCAGAGAGGATGGCATACATCAGCTTTGCCTCTGAACTTGAAACATCAGTCTTGGAAGTTGATTTCGGTCGGAGGCAATTGATCACAATCTTGTGAAGTAAGATGTTGAATGCACTCATCCTTAAGTAGGTGATCTTCTCCTCTATTCTCCTGTCCTTCACCAGTTCCAGTGTGGCTCGAGCAATGGAAACTTTGATCGGTTGATATCTTCCTCTTTCAACTCCTAACACATCCACCAGCATATTCATATCCACAGCATAGTCTTGGTCTTTAACGCTGAAAGAGAATCTATTCGCATCCAAAAAGCTAAGATTTGAATAGAAATATGCAGTTAATTCAGCATAGGACTCTGTAGAGTCAGAGCAGAACTTTTCAAGTTGAAGATAACTGAACTTTTCCCTCAAGTTCACATTCACATCATCCGGAAAATCAAAATCCACACTCCTAGGGTTTATTACCCCACGCACATATCCTTTTTTCCTTTGATCTGAACAAATCTCCCATTTTTCCTTGATTTTCAACCGCAACACCCATTTTCGGTTGAAATTGGCTGTACAATTTGTCATCATCATTCCCATCTACAGGATTCGGCCCCCAGTCACGAGGATCACTTGGGATATTCGCAAGGGTTTCCTCAGCCACCCCTTTACGAGCAATTCCCAAACTTTCCATTTTTCGCAGAAAGATATATTCGTTCCCATGTAAATATAAGCGGGCTTTTGAACTCTTACAAGGTCTGCATCCTCGATGATTTCTTCCTGATGTTGATGATCAACGCCTTGAGGACTAGATGGAGGAGAATGACGCTGCTGAGAATGTTGTGGGCTCGGTTGTTGTTCTGGAGACACTTCTTCTTCAGTAAGATCGAAGTGCGTAGGCCCCTCACTCATTTGTCGTGGTCCCCTGCTTGCGATTCTCGAAGAATTTCTTGAAGATGACATCTTTCTTAGTTTTTGGAAGATTCCTTGCTTGACTTTCCCAAGAAAGATGACAACTTTTTGAAGATTAAGCAAAGAAGACAAACGGGAATGGAGGATCGATGCTTTTTAGGGTTTTTGAGAGTAAAATGAAGAGGAATCAACAGTGCACGATTGGTTAAAAAGAGAGATAAATGAACAGTGTCGCGACCTAATTTTCGCGGGTTCACCACCTAAAACTAGGTTAATGGATTACTAAGTCTTTAAGCTTAGCCCGGGCTCTCCCCAAGCCCATACCAATTTGCGACTTATGTTTAAATTGTTAACATGCAAATTTTTTAATTAGGAGTCGCCACTAATCTATTTTTGGTGGGTCGATTAGAAACCCTAGTAAAGTAACGGGAGATTCACTTTACTCCTATGAACCAGAGACTAGGGGTACGGGGACTTGATTACGTTAGATTTCTCTAACGCCCTTTCAGTACCTTTCTTTTTATTTTGAAAAAATGTTTGGCAAGCAATTTGGATTGATTTTAAATCTATTTCTCTAACATGTGAGGTGTTCATGCAGGTGCGCAAACTACAAATTTAACACCCAAGAAAGCAATTAAATAATGCAGGACTTACCTCCAAAGCTACGAAAGCATCCGCAATGTTAAATTAAAATCCATATCAACAACTCTAGATATGGTTTCTAATTAACAAGCAATTACTCAATTTTTGTTTTCACTTATTAAATGAAATTATAATCCATATGCAATGCAATGCTTTTAATCTAATATGAAATGATATGGCATGGAAACATGTTCTAAATCATATGAATAAAAATTTTATGATCTCTTAATGAACAAGCAATTGTTAAATATGCAATCTAAATTAACCAAAATGACTTAATTCTAATGACGTGCAATGCAATGCAATGACGTACAAAATTATTTCATCTAAAATGACATGCGACATTGCAATTTAATATACGAGCTATATGTCACGCGACATTTATTAAATGACCTAATCTAATGACGGACAATTTCTAATTAGAAATGAACCTAACAATAATCACTAAAATGACATGCATTTCATGAACCTAATTCTATATGACATGCAAATGACATTTTTATTTTTAAAAATGCAATCTATCCTAGAAATTGCAACTAATTTATCCTAAGACAAATTTTATGAAATTTGAAATTTAAAAATGCAAAAGTGATCTAGCTAGATTAAGATTCTATCTAATTTAAACTAGGGATTAAGTCATATTAAATCCTAATTTAAACTAAGACATTATCTAAATCTAAGATGCAATTTATCTAAAAAAGATGATCTAAATTTAAAATGAAACATGCAATTCTAATCTAAAATGCACAATGATTTTCTTGTGTTTCTCTTTAAGAAATTCGAAATTAAAACTTCACATAAAATTCAAATAATGATAAAAACTAACATCCTAAATGAATGTGCTTTTTCTTTTGGTTTTCTTTTCCATGATTTAAAATAAAATTCTTATTTTAAATATAAAAGATAATAACCAAACCTAATCTTAATTCAACATTTTTGGATTTTTTTATTTAAAACTCGAGATAAGATTGCAATTTTTAGCCTAAAACAGCAAATCTAATCCTAACTCAAATATTTTTTGGATTTTTCTTTTATGAAAATAAGACTGACTCAACCAACAGCAAATCAAATAAGATAAGATTGATATCTAAAAATTGACGAACCATATCTCGCGCATGAGATCGGGTTGGCCAATTTTAAATTAAATCGCAAATCAAATCTCGGGCTTGAGATTGGATTGTTGATTTTTATAAGGGATTGCGAGTGGATTTCGGGCGCGAAAATCGGGTTGTCAATCCCTAGCTTGAGGGGCACTTTCATGTTGGAATGTCAATCAACATTTAAGAGGAACAATTCCACTAAACAAAACCAGATATAAAGGAAAATAAAAAAACTATAATTGGATAAGCAATAATAATAAAATAAAAAAATCTACCTAATTCCCTTTTCCCTTTTTTTTCTTCTTTCCTTTCCCACGTGTAACCGTGTGTCTCCAAGGGTAGCCGGTTGATCAGTCCGGCAAGGGGAACTCCGGGTGGTAAAGTACGGCGGCAAGAAACGGCGAGCACGGGAAGAGAACTTGGAGCAAGGCTGACAATTGGATCGGCAACGGCAGCAGTTTCAAAGGCGGAGCGGTGATGCGGGTCCGCCCGGCTTCGATATGGGTCACCGATCGGAGGTGGGGCGATTCTTGCTGGGCAATCACGGCGAGTGGCGAGAGCGGGCGAGAGCGGCGTCGGCGGGAAGTCGCGAACGACTGGGCCGGCGTCGTGGGTTGCTCGCGAAGGAGGCACGGCGAGGCTCGGCGTCGTGGTGGTGCGGGTCGTCGGGGCTCGTGGACGGAGATCGGCGGCTATGTCGACGCGGGGAAGGCGGCTCGGGTAGCACGGCTCGGGCCTACTCGCGGAGGGTGGAGCGTCGTCGGGCAGCGGGAGCGGAGCGAACGCAGGGCTCGGCAGCGATCCGTCGGGATCGTGAGATCCGGAGAGTGGACCACGGGCGAGGAATCCGGAGCTGGATCGGGCTCGGACGAGCAGCAACGACGTCGGTGCGGGGATGCGGCGATGGCTGGCGAGCGCACCAAGGCGAGAGATGGGTCGCCGCTTCACGGGGCACGAGCACACGAGACGGGTTGCGGGGCCTCGGCCGAGTAATAGCGGGGCGGTGTTGGGCGGATCAATTACCGGCGGAAAGCGAGGGAGGGCGTCGGGCTTCGCGGAAGGTGAGGAGCGGTGGTGGTCACACGCACGTCCTGCAGCACGGCGAGGCAACCGGTGTCAGTAGATCGGGCAGCAAGGCACGGTGGACTTTGGCTCGCGCGGGGGGAGCAATGCGTGGAGAAGAAGATTGAACAGTCCCGTCCAATCCTCCGCCCTTTTTGCTTTTTGCTTTTCCCCTTCTCCACGCACGGTTCTCTCCCCCCTCGCTTGTCGCACTTTTCCTCTCCCTTTTCACCTTTTGACTTTTCTCTTCTGTTTTTCTTCGACGAAGAGAAACTCCCCTCTTCGGTCCTTGTACACAGTTGCTTTTATAGGGGGTAAGAGATAAGCTTTGTATTTCCCCTTCAAATCTACATCCGCGATACATTTTCACCAACCGATCACTATTGATAAAAATTTAAGATTACGATAAATATTTTCTCAAAATCCAAATCTCGCAAAGATAAATCGCAATATCGCAATATTTTTCACAAAATTCATCCCATACTGATAAGAATTCAAGATTAAGATGAGATTTTTAAATCCAAATCTTTCGAAGCCAAATCGCAATATTTTTTTACCCATCCGCCCTATCTAAAAAAGATTCATATCTCGGAAAAATTTTAAAATATTATATTCCCATGAGATAATTTTTTAATTATTAAAAAACGCGGGCTTGGGCCAACCTGCTCGCTTCGTGGGCTTGATCCATCTAATTCGAACTCATCCGCCACCGATCCCAAAATATGCAAATAACAAAATAAATGCAATCTAAATCTATATGCTATGTAATTAATAAAATTAACCTTTAATTTTCTATGCAATAAATAACTAAACGGGTAGCTAAAATTTAGGTGTCAACAAACCGTCGCAAAGGAAATAAAAAGATGCCTTTTCAAAATAACTGTCTTTTTCCGCAAAAATAGCCATTTCAAAAATAACTTCCTTTTTGAAAATGAAATGATGCAATAATTACATCGATTAAATATAGCAATTGATATAGCTACAATTTAAACACAGTCTGACGATCGTACCTTTTCAAGATAAGATTGGAGAGAAAAAGACTTACGATCGACGGTCGTACCAAGACTATCTTACAGATAAAGTCTTGTATGTCTGAGTCTGAGAGTCTTTAGACTTTGATTTCCTCATACCTCAAAATGTTGAGTCTGGAACGGATAGATTCAAATTGATTTTTCTCCAAAGGTTTTGTGAACATATCCGCTAGTTGGTTCTTTGAGTCAACAAATTGAATTGAAACATCTCAATTTTGAACATGGTCTCTAATAAAATGATGTCGAATCTCTATATGCTTTGCTCTTGAGTGGAGAATTGGATTTTGGTGAGGTTGATAGCGCTGGTGTTGTCGCAATTAATCTCCGTGCATGAGTCTTCAATTTCAAAGTCTCTTAGCTGTTGTTTTATCCATAGAATTTGCGAACAACAATTTCCAAGGGCTATATACTCTGCTTCTGTTGTTGAAAGAGACACAGTGCTTTGTTTCCTTGAAAACCAAGACACTATCCTGCTTCCAAGCAATTGGCAAGTTCCCGAAGTGCTCTTTCTATCAACTCTACAACCAGCCAGATCTGCGTCTGAATATCCCAGAAGATTAAAGTCTCCCTTCTTAGGATACCAAAGACCGATGCTTGATGATGAAGCAACGTATTTAATAATACGTTTCACAGCACTGAGATGGGATTCTCTAGGATCTGATTGAAACCTAGCACAGATGCAAACACTCAACAAAATGTCGTCTAGAAGCAAGAAGATAAAGAAGTGAACCAATGATGCTCCTATACAGCTTTTGATCAACTTTCTTCCCTTCTTCATCTTTGTCTATCTTCAAAGAACTTGACATCGGTATGTCGGTCTTTTTGCACTTTTCCAGACCAAACTTTTTGATAAGATCATTTGCATACTTTTCTTGATGAATAAAAGTTCATTCCTCCAATTGTTTTATTTGAAGTCCAAGAAAGAAGGTTAACTCACCCATCATGCTCATTTCAAATTCTTCCTGCATAGTCTTAGAAAATTTCTTGCACAGACTTTCATTAGAGGATCCAAAAATAATATCATCCACATATATTTGAACAAGTAAGAAACTTTTGTTTTCCTTTTTGATAAATAAAGTTGTGTCTACTTTACCTTTGACAAAACCATTATGTATTAAGAACTTACTTAGTCTGTCGTACCAAGCTCGAGGTGCTTGCTTTAAACCATACAAAGCCTTTTTCAGTCTGAAGACTGAGTCTGGCTTCTTTGGGTCTTCAAACCCTGGTGGTTGTTCCACATAAACTTCCTCATGGATAAATCCATTTAGGAAGGCACTTTTGACGTCCATTTGGAATAACCTGAAATTCTTATAATAGGCAAACGCAAGTAATAGTCGAATAGCTTCTAACCTTGCTACTGGTGCATAGGTCTCATCATAGTCTATTCCTTCTTCTTGCGTATATCCCTTGGCCACGAGTCTTGCTTTGTTTCGTACGACTCTTCCTTTCTCATTCATCTTGTTCCTGAACACCCATTTAGCTCCAATAACAGTTTTGCCTTTTGGTTTGGATGTCAATTCTCAGACATCATTAATGTTGAACTGTCTGAGCTCTTCTTGCATAGCTTCAATCCAGCTTTCATCAGATAAAGCTTCTTCTATGCTCTTTGGTTCAATTTCAGAAACGAGAGCCATAGCACTAGACTCTTCTCGCCTTTTGGATCTGGTGCGAATTCCTTCATTAATTTCGCTGATAATAAGATCTTTGGGATGACTGGACTTATGCTTCCAGTTACTTGTTGATTTGTCTGGTTGATGATCTTTCTCTTTATTTGGATCTTCACGAACAACCCGATGCTGGTCTTCCGTAGTCCGAGATGCTTCTTGAGTTGTAAGCTTTGGAGGGTGCGGCGGGTTCCGACTCTTCTTGATGAGTCGACTTGATTCATCTTGCGTTGAGTCTTGAAATTTGACATTTATTGACTCCTCCACGACTCGGCTCTTCTTGTTGTAGACTCAGTAGGCTTTGCTTGATGTAGAATATCCAAGGAAGATACCTTCATCCGATCTTTCTTCAAACTTACCAACTCGATCTTTTGTATTTTTCAATATAAAACATTTGCAACCGAATACATGAAAGTATGAAACAATAGGCTTCTTATCTTTGAATAACTCATAAGGGGTTTTCTCTAGAATAGGTCTTAAGAAGACTCTATTGATGATATAGCATGCTTTGAAACACTTCAAATTTCAAAATCGTGAAGAAATCTTACTTTCAATTAAAAGAGTTCTAGCCATTTCTTGAAGAGATCTGTTTTTCTTTCCACAACTCCATTTTGCTGAGGAGTATATGGAGAGGAGAACACATGCTTTAAGCCAGATTCATCACAAAATTTTGTAAAATCTTGATTTTCAAATTCACCTCCATGATCTGTTCTTATACATGAGATAACACATCCTTTTTCATTTTGAACCTTTTTAGCAAATTTATCAAAATACGAAAAGGTTTCAGACTTACTTGCAAGGAGATATACCCAAGTAAAACGGGAGTAATTGTCCATAATTACTAGGCAATATTTCGTACCTCCAATGCTCTGGGTTCTGGTTGGTTCGAAGATATCCATATGCAGCAACTGTAGTACATGATTAGTAGAGACATGATTTATTGGCTTAAATGAATTTCTTACCTGCTTTCCTAGAATGCATGGAGTGCATGGATCAGTCTTTTGGTATGGCAATTTGGGTAGACCTCGAACAAGCTGCTTTGATGAGACTTTGGCTAATTGCTTCATGTTGACATGACCAAGCTTTTCGTGCCATAAGCTTGCTTCGTCTTGAATTGAGATAAGACATTGCGATTCATTTGGTTTCACATCCAGAAGATAGATATTTCCATGTCTTTGACCCATGAAAGACCGAGTAGAGTCTTTACTGATTCCAGAACATGTTCCTTCTTGAAAGAAGATCTTGAAACCAGTATCACACAATTGACTAATGTTGAGAAGATTGTAATTGAGTCCTTCCACTAAGGAAACATTACTTATTGTGTGACTTCCAATTTTCACAGTTCCAAATCCCACAATACTTCCTTTGCTGTTTCCTCCATATGAAACTTTTCCACCATTTACTTGAGCAAGCTTTATAAAACAATTTGAGTCTCCTGTCATGTGTCTTGAGCATCCACTGTCAAGATACCACTTTACCTTTTTCTTGACGGAGACTTGCATTTAAAATAAAGTCTCATGCTTTCTTTGGTACCCAAACTTTCTTGGGTCCTTTGATGTTAGTAAGATAAACAGTATTAGCCCATACTTTCTTAACAGGTTTCCAAACCATAGGACACTCTTTTTCAAAGTGATCCAGACTGTTGCACTTTGAACATCTGAGAGCATTTCTACCTACAGATTTTACAAAAACTTTCTTAAAATGATTTTTGTAAGCCTCTCTCGAGGGTCTTTTCTTAATTCTTTCTTTTACTTTAGGAAAATCAATCAAGGGAATTGTTTCTGCTGTCATACCTAGACTGGACTTATTGAAGTAAAGTCTTTGAGCTGAAAGAATTTTTTCAAGTTTTTCAGACCCTATTGAAAATTTCTTTGAAGTATTTGATAAGTCAGTTTTTAAAAGACCATTTTCTTTTAAAAGATTATCTTCATTTTCTTTAAGAGTGGAAACAAATCAAGTCTAAACTTTTAACTCTTTCTTCTAAAACGTTTTCCTTTTGTTTTAGAGCTGAGTTTTCCTTTTAAGTTCGGAAATTCTTTTGAGAGAAGTCTTAAGACTAAAACACAGTTCATCAATGTATTTAGAAACTTTGACAGGAATTTTAAAATTACTTGCCTCAAATTCACTTTGTCCGAGTCCGATCCAGTCGAGTCCGATTGTGCCATCGGACATAGATTGGCATATTCATGATCACTTTCTTCACACTCGTATCACTCCAGTGCTTCGGCTTTGAGAGCTTTTCAAAATTTTTCAGCTTTTCCTCTCTTCTTCTTCAGAAGAGGACAGTTGGGTCTGATGTGTCCCTTTTTCTTACATTCAAAGTAGACTACATCTTTGTTTGGTTCCTCATCATCAACAGACTTGGTCTGCTGTCTTTGAAAGCTTTGTTTCTTTGAGTTGAACCTTCTTCCTTTTCTATTCAGTTTTCTGAATCTTCTTATCATGAGAGCAAGCTCCTCATCGTCCATATCACCTTCAGAATCTGTATTATCAGAATCATCATTTGATTTTAATGCAATGGATTTCTTACCTTTTGGATCTTCATCTTCATTGATTCGTTCCACTTCATAAGACTGAAGAGTTCCAATCAGCTCGTCGACAGATAGTGGCATAATTCTTTGCGTCTCTCTTATCGAAGTCTTTATGTGATTCCAATCATTGGAGAGTCCACGCAGTAGCTTGTTTACCTTCATGGGATCAGAAATTCTTTGTCCTTGATTCTCAAGACCATTGACAATATCTGTAAAACGACTAAATATGTCAGTTATAGATTCTCCTGGTTTCATTTTGAAGGCTTCATATTGACTGACGAGAATGTTAATTCTGGTTTCCTTCACTCGATTTGTTCCTTCATAGGTGATATGCAATCTGTCCCAAACTTCTTTTGCTGTAACACAAGAAGATATTATGTTATATTCAGTTGGCGACAAAGCACAACATAAAGAGTAAATTGCTTTTGCATCGAGTGTTTGTCTCTTGATTATCTCTTCCTGAGTCATTCCACTGGTATCAACAGTTTCTTTCCCTCTTTCAGAGACTGATGCAGCTGTAGGAGTAATTCCTTTTTCTACAACGTCCCATTCCAGAGGATCCTTTGATCGTAGGAAAGCTTTCATCTTGTTCTTCCAGATGTTGTAATCCTTTCCATCAGAGTAAGGTGGTCTGGTATTGCTTTGCCCTTCCATCAGCCCCCGGTGCTAACATACTAGCCATGGATCTTTTACTCTGAAGCAAAACACTTCAAATAAAGTGAGTACACGAGCTCTGATACCAATTGATATAGCTAGTATAAGTACCTAGAGGGGGGTGAATAGGTATATAAAAGATTTTTCTCGATAATTGCACAATACTAGACAGTTGATGGATTTGAGACAACCGATAATCAAAGTAAGACTGAGAGAAGAGGAAATTGAACACGCGGTTTATAGTGGTTCGGCTTATGTCAAGGCTATGTCCACTCTTCTGCACTGACAGCCTATTGGCTGGATTCCACTATGAACAAAAGAGAAGTTACAGCACAGCTTTGCCTTGATTCCACAGTGTAGATGTTCTACCACACCTCCTCAAGATTTCTCACAAATATAGACTCTCTTTTGTATATGAGTATTCGCTCAAAGGAATTGTCTAAACAAAAAGGAGCTTCAGACTTTGGAATTCTTCTATCGCGCACTTCTTGAACAACTAAGAACGTCTTCCTTATATACTCCTTTATGCCATCATACCCGTTGGCACTTACCAAAGGAATTCCTCCAATCTACCCTTTGGATGGAATCAATTAGGAAGATTGTTCGAGCTATAAAAGGAACGTGTCGATAGCCCATCAATCCTGTTCGCCCATACAATCGGGATCTCGGTTTTCATAAGTAGAACCTTCCAAGAATATTTAGGCAATCATCAAATCTTCAATCATCAAATCAATCTCGATCAATCAAAGGATTCTGTTACGTCTTTTCCAGCCACGAGATCTTCTCCAGATGATAAGGTTAAATCCTTAACGAAACATCCAGTTTTGGATAACCTTTCTTCAACGGATTAGAGACTGTCAATGAGGATAGACTTTGAGTCTTGAGTCCGCTGTCCGGAGGTCTTCGACTTTAAATAGCGAGTCCGCAAACCTTCGGACTAGACCGATGGAAACGTTTTGTCAGCTTCAAAACACTTCAAGAAGATTTCTCCAACAGCTGTTTCCACCAAAAGATACTTTTCCACCATTTATTTACACAAGTTTTATGAAACAACTTGAATCTCCAGTCATGTGTCTTGAGAGCCACTATCCAAATACCATTTAATCTTTTTCTTGATAGTGACCTGCAATTACAAAAAGAACTCAAGCTTTCTTTGGTACCTAGATCTTCTTGGGTCCTAAAGAGTTAGTTTTAAACACGCCTCTCCTCAATCCTTCTTAACAGTCTCCAAACCATAGGGCATTCTTTCTCAAAGTATTCTAAGCTATTGCACTTTGAACATTTGAGAGCATTTCGGCCAATAGGTTTTACAAAGACTTTTTGGAAATGATTTCAGTAAAAAGTTTTTGTGGGTCTTTGTTTAATTCTTTCCTTTACTTTTGGAAAATCAATTAGAGGAATAGTTTCTGAAGTCATTCCCAAACTTGATTTGTTGAAGTAAGGTCTTTGTACTGAAAGAATTTTTTCCAACTTCTCAGATCCTATTGAAAACATTTTTGAGATATTTGAAATGTCATTTTTCAAAAATGTATTTCTTTTGAAAGAAGATCTGTATTTTCTTTTAAAGCAACAAAACTTTTGTCTAGATTTTCAAACTTCTCTTTCCAAGAAATTTTCTATTGCTTAAGTGTAGAATTCTCCTTTTTTAGCTCGAAATCCTTTTAAGAGAGGGTTTGAGACTAAGACAAAGTTCATTAATGTATTTCAAGACTTTAGTTTTAAATTGCTTACCTCGATCTCGCTGTTTGAGTCCGAGTCTGATTCTGATTTTTCCATTAGACATATATTGGCATAATCTTCATCACTTTTTTTGCATTCAGTATCACTCAATGTCTCTGCTTTGAGAGCCTTTCTGTATTTCTTAGCTCTTCCCTTATTTTTCTTCAACAAAGGACAGTTGGGTCTGATGTGTCCCTTTTTCTTGCATTCAAAACAGATCACATTTTTGTTGATTTCATCATCCTTAGTTGATTTGTTTTGAAACTTTTGAGTGCTTTGCTTTTTCCAGTTGAATCTTCTACCTTTTCTATTCAACATTCTGAATTTCCTTATCATAAGTGCTAGTTCTTCATCGTCCATTTCATTTTCATAATCTGTAACATCAGAATCATCGTTAAATTTTAAAGCAATTGACTTCTTACCTTTGGGATCTTCTTCCTCATTGATTTGCTCCACTTCATATGACTGAAGTGTACCAACCAGTTCGTCTACAGAAAGTGGCATGATCCTTTGAGTTTCCCTTATCGAAGTCTTCACGTGATTCCAGTCTTTGGAGAGTCCGCTCAATAATTTGTTAACCTTCATTGGTCCTGAGATTGGTTGTCCTTGATACTTTAGACTGTTTACGATTTCTGTAAAACGACTAAACATATCAGTGAAAGATTCTCCTAGCTTCATCTTGAAGGCTTGATACTGTCCGAGTAAAATATTGATTTTTGTTTATTTCACTCGATCAGTTCCTTCATAGGTAATGTACAGCCTATTCCAGACTTCTTTGGCTATTTCACAAGAAGAAATTCTGTTATACTCAGTAGGAGATAAAGCACAATATAAAGAATAGATTGCTTTAGCATCAAGAGCTCGTCTTTTGGTTATTTCTTCTTATGCCATCTTGCTAGTGTCTACAACTTCTTTTCCTCTTTTTGAAACTGATGTAGTTTTAGGAATGATCCTTTTTTCTACCACATCCTATTCCAAAGGGTCTTTCGATCTTAGAAATGCTTTCATCTTGTTTTTCAATACGCTATATTCCTTTCCATCAAAGTAAGGAGGTCTGGTGTTGCTCTGGCTTTCGACCAAACCTAGAGCCAACATACTAGTCATTGATCTTTAACTCAGAAGTAAAAACACTTCAATAGAATGAGCATACAAGCTTTGATACCAATTGATAGGGAGTAAGAACATCTAGAGGGGGTGAATAGGTGTTAATTTTTTTTTGCAAGACTTAACAAATTAACTCGTCTTTTGAGGATAATAGATTGAAGATGCAAAAGACTATAAACAGTTAAATAAAGCTAAGAATCAAAGTAAAGAGTTCAAGGAAAGAAAATTAAAACACAAGATTTATAGTGGTTTGGCTTAGACCAAGCCTACGTCCACTCTCCCACATTGATAGCCCACTGGCTAGATTTCACTAAGAACCAAAAGAGATTTTACAGTCTCACGTCCTTGATTCCACAGTGTAGAAACCCTACTACACTTCCTCAATGTCTTACAAGTATTTGATCTCTCTTTTGAGTACAAATTAAGCTCAACGATTGAAATAGCAAAGAACTAGGTGTTTTAGACTTTGGAATTTTTCTTTCACGTACACACTCGAATAACTTGAGCGTCTTCCATATATACTCCTCCATGCCTTTATAACCGTTGGCACTTTCCAAAGGAGTTCTTCCAATCTACCCGTTGGACAGAATCAATCAAGGAGATCTTGAGTTATTTAAGGAATGTGATGATAGCCCACCAATCCTACTCGCCCATACAATCAGGATCTAGGTTTCCATAAGTAGAACCTTCCAAGTATACTTCGCCAATCAATAGATCTAATTACCCGAATTGATTCCAATAATTGATCATGAGGTGCTATCTCTAGCCGTAAGATCTTCTTCAAACCATATGAACCGAATTCTTCAAGATTAACTCACATCTAGATAAGTCTTCTCTTCATCGGTCTAGAAACTATCAGTGAGGGTAGACTTTAAAACTTGAGTTTGGAGGTCTTCAGACTTTGACGATAGGGTCTGCAAGTCTTCAGACTATACTGATGGAAACATTGTTAACTTCAAAATAATAAGGAAGTTTTCTTCAACAACAAGTGCTGAGTAAGGGAGTTGTCTCTTATCCTTCACAATAGTCATGTACATATGTATCAGGATTGTGTGTGGCAGTGAGAACTTCATTCCATTACTAATGGCAAACATCAGTTTTGCTTCAGAACAAGAGACATCTATCTTGGAGGTTAACTTGGGTCGGATGCAATTGATCACAACCTTGTGCAGCAAAATGTTGGAGGCAGACATTCTGGAATAGGTAATGTTGCCTTCAGAAAGTTTGTCCTTCACAAGAAAACTTGTTGCATGACCAACATACGCTTTTATTAGTTGGAAAATCCCTTTTTCCACCCCAATAACATCCGCCAATGTGTCCACATCCACCACGAACTCTTTTTCCCTCAAATTAAAGTGAAATCTATTCGCATCAAGAAATGACAAGTTCGAATAGAATTATGTAGTTAATTCAGGGTAAGCAACAGAAGTCTCAGAGCAAAAACTTTCAAGTTGATGGAGAGTCAGCTTGTCCCTCAAGTTCACCTTCAAAGAATCCAAGAAATCAAAATCCACAGATCGAGGGTTCATCACCCCTCTTTTCAGCAATTACGAGTAAGTCTTTTTGTGATATTTAAAACGAAACAAACTTGTTCCATCATCATGTACATCAGCAGCAACACCCATTCTAAGCTGAAAATTCGTGTACATTCTCTCATCATTGTCCTTTGTCTCTGTCTAATTAGAAGGACTAAAATGCGGATCAACTGGAAAATTAGCAAACGTTTTGTTTGCCATTCTTTCGGGTGTTATGCCTAATCTTTCCATTGTTCGCAAAAACATAGTCTCATTCTTGTATCCTCTTTTTTTCAAAAATTCATCAATAAAAGACATGGCACTACCATCTTGCTTCAATTGATTGTAGAGTTTAAAGAGAAACTAGGGTTTTAATGTCCTTACTGGTTTGACATCTTCCACAACTTTCTCTTCTACCGGTTGGCGTGGAGGATTTTGAGTAGCTTGCTGTGGAGAATGTTGTTGTTGAGGAGATTCTTCTTCCTCGGTCAGGTCAAAATGTGTAGGACCCTTTGGCATATTCTGTGGTCCCTTGCTTGCGATCTGAGACGACTTCCTTTGGAAAGACATCTTCACAGTCGATGAGGATTTTTTGAACTCGTTCGTTTGAAAAAAGGTGAAAACTTGTATAGCAAACTTGAGTGTAAAAGTGAGAGAGTATGAATTATGTATTCTTGGGTTTATAAAAGTGTAAATGGAGAGGAAGGACTTTGATGGTATATAAAGCAAGTGAAACAAGGTAAACAAACCGTCACAAAGGAAAAAAAGTAAACGCCTTTTTAAAAATAAAAACTGCAAAAATTCAAAAATTCTAAAAATTGATTTCTTAAAATAAAATAGGCAAGCGACGATTTAAATACAAATATACTTTTTCGAAAACTTCATACTTCATTGAAGATATATTAACTTACTGAAGTAATTTCTGGATATTTTGAGCCTGACCACCTTCAGACTTTAACCGATAGAGGATATAATATTAAGTCTGGTGCAAATAGATTCAAATAGATTTTTCTCCAATGGCTTCGTAAAATTGTCTACCAGCTGATTCTTCGAGTTAATGAATTGAATAATAATTTCTCCATTTTGAACATGATCTTTAATGAAATGATGTCGAATCTTTATATGTTTTGCCCTTGAATGAAGAATTGGGTTCTTTGTGAGATTAATAGCACTGATGTTGTCGCATTTGATCTTGGTGCATGATTTTTCAATTTCAAAGTCTCTTAATTGTGCCTTATCCATAACATTTGAGAACAACAGCTCCCAAGACCCATATACTCTACTTCAGTTATTGATAGAGCTACATTACTTTACTTCCTTGAGAACAAAAACACTAGCCTGCTGCCTAGCTGTGGTATCCCAAAATTCATGACGACCTCTAGTTACATTAAAGTCTATGAATAGGTGATGGAAATACCATTAAGTTATTTTATAGCCATTTAATCCATAATTTGCAATAAGATATATGGCCGAGCTTTTAATGGATAATTATGTGATAGGAAAGAAAATTCTATCCTTGGCCATGTGTATTATAAATTGGAATTTATTAAGATAGGTCACAAAGTTTTGTGATTTATAAATTTCAATTAG
Source organism: Eucalyptus grandis (assembly GCF_016545825.1). Taxonomy (NCBI): domain Eukaryota; kingdom Viridiplantae; phylum Streptophyta; class Magnoliopsida; order Myrtales; family Myrtaceae; genus Eucalyptus; species Eucalyptus grandis. The sequence goes on along the minus strand of NC_052614.1, from coordinate 2,933,432 downwards.
GTGTTTATAAAATTTAGGTTTGAGGAGGATTATTAGGATGAGATATGGGCCAAAGTATTAGCTTGAAACCAGCCCATGACCTCACCCCATTTTCGGCCATTTGGGCCTAGTTGTGGAGCCTAAAGGAGGAGGAGGAATCGCCGGCCCATTGCTGGCCCAAGCCCAGCCGAAGATGGAGGCCCATCTTGCATGAAGGAGGCCATGTGTTTCCTCCAAGCTGCCAAGTGGCATGGAGGTTGCGCAAGGTGTGGCTGCCCCCATTGGCCATCTTGGGCGGCCACATGCAGCTGCAATGATTAAGTTTAGGGGGAAATAAAAAGGAGAGAGAGGCCGGTTGAAGGGGGCTGTCGTCCAAGGGGGAGAGAGAGGGTTGCGAGAGAGAAGAGAGGAACCGAGAGAGGAGAAGAAGGAGCCGTTGTCGCCCGTTCGTCCGTTCGTCCGTTGCCGGTGTGCCGTCCATGTGCCGCTGTCCGCTTGATCTTAGAGGCAAGTTAGGATCGATTTCCACTCTTGCATGTGTGTCTTGCATGCGTGATTTGTTGGTGGTAGATCTCGGATGTTAGGGTAGGCAAAACCGAAGCTAGAATGTGACTTGTTCTTGAAAATGCTTGCTGATTTCGTGTAAACCGCCTGACCCAGAAACTTGTGGAGGCTTGCATGCATGTTTCTAGTTGGATTTTGACTTTTATTCCTTCATGAACGTTGTAGCCAACATCTTAAAATACAACATACTAAAATTTGGGACAAAATGGTGGAGATTTAAAGGGTCAAACCCTCTTCCTACGAAGACACTAGATCTGGAACTGTTTTGCTGACCTTTTGGTAGTTTTGTGGGTTGCATGTCGATTTTTACCAAGAATCACTCTTCTACTTCTTCATGAAACTTGTATAGAACATCCTAAATATTAACATACTCAGATTTTAAGTAAAATGAGCAAGTGTAGCCTAGTGAATCGACTTACTCTTGAAGACGGTAAATCTGGAAACATGGTACTGGACACCCGAGACTTCTTGGACCCATATGGTGACTATTATTTGGAAATTTAACTTAGATCCCTTAATAAAAGTTGTAGAAGACCTCTTGATGTAAAATATATCCAAATTTCAGAGGAAACAAAGAAGAATAAGGGGGTGAGAACTCGATATTTCGGAGATACCCACACTGGACGTTTCGGTGCTAGAATCAGAAGCTTCGGACGTCTATATAAAATTATCTGGAACGAATCTGGCCTAGATGTCTCATAAAAAATCTACTTTAGTGTCTTAACTATAACCTGGTAAAATTTCATAATTTTCGGAGGTCATTCGGGTATTTTAATCGAATTATTTCAAAAACTGCCGCAATCTGTTTCTATCCGAAATTGCATGCTGTATTTGTGTGGATTATATCTTCTTGTGTGAAACTCTTTAGGGCATGTGTTCTTCACGAAATTGTTATCTTATTGTCTTGTCTATCTCATGTCCTGATTTCATGATTCTTGAGAATCATATGGATATTTAATTCAAATGTTTTCTAAAATGGTACAAGCTGGAATTTGGTAAACTTCAAAAGGCATGATAAATGGACTATTCTAAATTGCATGGACTCCATGAATTATATTGTTATGAATGATTGTGTCTTGCTGCATGTATGATGATGATTGGAGATGCATGTATGAATCAAAGGATGAAAATGATCTTGTTTGCCATCACATCATATGCCATGTTGAAATTGAGTCGTAATTGTGAATGAGATACATGTATAAATGAGAATGGAGATGGTAACAAGATCGTCGGAGGTGTGACCCGATGATGCCCCGGGAGTATCGGGATGCCCGGTGGTATACGGTACGTAATTCCAGGGGAGGCCTAGTGGTATGTCGGTACGTAATTTCGGAGGGTAGGGGAAACCATTTTCATGGCGAGCCCCAGAGATTTCCTTAGGAGTTTCGAGATGCCCGGTGGTATACGGTATGTAATTCCAGAGGAGGGGGGATCCTGGTGGTATGTCGGTACGTAATTCCGGAAGCCCCGGAGGTTTGTGCCCCGGGGGATGCCTCGCGATGCTAGTTGGGATGCAAGATGCCCGGCCAGGGAGTGTAAATGCCGGATGCCCGGTTGTATCTTGGATACATGCCCGGAGGTTCCTCGTGATGCTAGTTGGGATACGAGATGCCCGGAATGTGGGGGGCCGGATGCCCGGTTGTATTTTGAATACATGCCCGGAGGTTACTCGCGATGACTGGTTGGATGTGAGTGGTGAATTGTGGGATGCAAACATTGGTCCCTGGAAAGAAAAACTGATGAGATCCTTGTGAACGATAAGAATTAAAAATGAATCATGTGCATGGGTGTATGCATATGGCATGATGCATGATCGGCTTATGAAAATAAATTGATGCTATTTGATATTGAAAATGCGATCATGAAGGCATGAATGGATCTCATGGTGATGTATGCTTGATAGCATGGATAATATGAATCATGGTGGTATGCACACATATGGCATGGATATGCATGAATGCATGATGATGAGTGCATGGTGGTATGTGCACCTATGGCATGGTGATATATGCATGGATGCATGAGGGTAAGTGCATGGATGTATGTGCACCTATGGCATGATGGTATGTGTGACATGATGTTGGTAAGTGCATGGATATATGTGCACCTATGGCATGATGGTACATGTGATATGATGATGATGATGAGTGCATGGTAATGATGATGGTATATGTGATATGATGATGATGAGTGCATGGATGCATGGTAATGATGATGGTACATGTGATATGATGATGATGAGTGCATGGGTACATGATGATGGTAAGTATATGACATGATGGTGATGACTATATGATGATGTATGTACATGAGGTATGATGATATGTGCATGATATCAAGGTAAATTGTGCATGGGTGCTTAAATGTCATGTGATGCTATGATTGAGATGATTGTGGGACATGATGCATTGAGTGGTTTATTGGTCATTTACTTGCTGAGTGGTTGTACTCACCCCTTCGGGGACCAACATTTTAGACTAGATAGGATACATCTGTTGCCACTGCTATCGGTGGATGGATCGAGTGATTGGATATGACCGTGAGGAGGAGGATAGCAAAGGAATGAGCTTTTGGATGCCGGCACTAATCGATGGACTCTAAAGTATACGACTATTGGAGAAGATGTCAGTCATCTTTGAAAGTATAGCCGAGTATAGAAGACTATGGCATTTTGATGTACTGATGAACGATGTCCATCTAGTTTATGTAAATAAAAGTGTTCGGTTTTAACTCATATAAGATGTTTAGTTGGTGTGCATCGTTTTCTGAATATAAGGAAGGGAGTTGTTGGACGTGCTTCCGTATATGAATTGCGCAAGGGACCTTTAGTCAAAAGAAAAAAAAAATGTAAACTCCCATGGTTGTATGGACCCGCTGCAATTGAAATGGTATCAGAGTGACATGTGATTAGGGAAAGTGAAAGGTAAGCGAACTGTGGCGACTCTAACGGATCGGGGGCCGTCGAGGGGTACCACACTAGCAATTGACAAGTGCCAAAAGTACTCTTTCTATCAACTTTACAACCTGCTAAATCTGCGTCTGAATATTTAAGGAGAGTAAAGTCTCATTCTTTGGAATACCGACCGTAAAGCTTCTGGTCTACTTTCTTCCTTCCTTCATAGTCATCTAGCTCCGAAGAACTTGACATTGGTGTTTCTGTCTTCTTGCAATTCTCCAATCCGAATTTATTGATGAGATCTTTTGCATACTTTTCTTGGTGAATAAAGATTCATTTCTTCGATTGTTTAACTTGCAATCCTAGAAAGAAGGTTAACTCACCTATCATACTCATCTCGAATTCATCCTGCATACATCTAGATAATTTCTTGCATAGATTTTCATTAAGAGATCCAAAAATAATATCATCAACATAAATTTGAACCAGTACAAAATCATTACCCTCTCTTTTTATGAACAAAGTAGTATTTACCTTTCCTTTAGCAAAACCATTTTGGGTTAGGAATTTACTTAACCTTTCATATTAGGCTCAAGGTGCTTGCTTCAAATTCATACAAGGTCTTTTTAGTCTCAGACTGAATTTGGCTTTCTTGGATCTTCAAATTCAGGTGATTGTTTCACATAGACTTCTTCTTGCATAAATCCATTTAGGAATGCACTTTTTATATCCATCTGGAATAACCTTAAATTTTTATAGCAAGCAGAAGCAAGTAATAATCTAATTGCTTCTAACCTCGCTACTGGTGCATAGTTCTCGTCACAATCTATCCATTCTTCTTGCCTATATCCTTTGACCACGAGTCTTGCTTTGTTTCTGATCACTTTTTCTTTTTGGTCCATCTTGTTCCTGAAAACCCATTTAGTCCCTATAATAAACTTACCTTTAGATTTAGAAATTAGCTCCAAAACATCGTTGATGTTGAACTGTCCGAGCTCTTCTTGCATAGCTTCGATCTAGCTTTTATCAAACAGGGCTTCTTCTACACTTTTGGGTTCTATCTCAGAAATAAGTACTAAAGCACTAGACTCTTCTTACCTTTTGGATCTGGTGCGAATTCCTTCATCAATGTTACCAATGATGAGTTCTTTGGGATGACTTGACTATGCTTCTAGTTGTTGGTTGGTCTAGAGCAAGTTTAGATTCTTCAAGTCAAGTCTGATCTAGTTGATTCTGCATAGAGTCTTGAAACTTAACGTTCATAGATTTTTCCACGATTGAGTCTTCTTGTTGAAAACTCTGTATGCTTTGTTTGAAATTGAGTAGCCAAGGAAAATTCATTCATCTGATTTTTCTTCAAATTTTCTAGTTCGAGCATTTGCATTTTTCAAAACATAACACTTACAGCTAAACACATGGAAGTAAGAAACATTTGGTTTCCTTCCTTTATACACTTCATAAGGAGTTTTTTTTGTAGAATAGGCCTTATGAACACTCTGTTGATGATATAGCAAGTTGTAGAAACTGCTTTAACCCAAAATTGAGAGGAAATTTTACTCTCAAATAAGAGGATTCCGGCCATCTCTGCAAGGATCTATTCTTCCTTTCCACAACTCCATTTTATTCTGGAGTGTATGGAGAAGAGAAAACATACTGGAAACCAAATTCATCATAGAATTTTGCAAAGTCTTGATTTTTAAACTCATCTCCATGGTCTGTTTGTATGCTTGAAATAGCATATCCTTTTTCATTTTGAACTTTCTTGGCAAACTTTGAGAAGTGAGAGAAGACTTCAGACTTATTTCCTAGAAAGTAAACCCAAGTAAAGTGAGAGTAATCATCTACGATTACTAGGCAGTATTTCTTTCCACCAATACTTTGAGTTCTGGTTGGTCCAAAGAGGTCCATATGTAGAAGTTGCAAAGCTCAATTATTAGAAATTGATTTATAGGTTTAAAAGAACTTTTAACATATTAAAGCTCAATTATTAGAAATTGATTTATAGGTTTAAAAGAACTTTTAACATATTTTCCCAAAACACAAGGAGTACATAATTTAGATTTTTAATAAGCCAGTTGGGGAGACCTCGAACAAGCTTCTTGGATGAATCTTGGCAATCTGCTTCATGTTGACATGAGCAAGCTTTCGATGCCAAAAATTTGCTTCATCTTGAATGGATATAAGACACTGAGAACTTTTTGGATTTATATCCATAAGGTAAATATTCCCTTGCCTTCATCCAGTGAAAGATTGAGAGAAGTCTTTACTTGTTCTCGGATAGATGCCTTCTTGAAAATTGATTTTGAATCCAGTATCGCAAAGCTGACTTATGCTAAGTAGAATGTAATTCAGTCCTTCCACCAAGGAAACATTGTTAATAATCAGGCTTCCAATCTTCATGGTTCCACATCCAACAATTCTTCCTTTGCTGTTTCCACCAAAGGAGACATTTCCACCATTTCTTTGAACAAGCTTTATAAAGCAATTCGAATCTCTAGTCATGTGTCTCATACAGCTACTATCCAAATATCATTTGATTTTCTTTTTAATAGTGACCTGTGATCAAAAGAAAAACTCAAGCTTTCTTTGGTACCCATATTTTCTTATGTCCAGAAAAGTTAGTATTAAAAACAGTTTTTGCCTAATCCCTCTTAATAGGTCTCCAAACCTCGAGACATTCCTTCTTGAAATGTTCTAAGCTGTTACACTTTGAACATTTGAGAGCACTTCGCTCAACGGGTTTTACAAAAACTCTTTGAAAATTATTTTTTGTAAAATGCCATTGTAGGTTGTTTAATTCTTTCTTTAACTTTGGGAAAATCAATCGAATGAATAGTTTTTGAAGTCATACCCAAACTAGATTTGTTAAAATAAGGTCTTTGTACAAAAAGAATTTTCTTCAACTTCTCGAGATCATTTTGAAAATTTTTTTGTGATATTTGAAATGTCTTCTTTCAAAAGGCATTTTCTTTCGAAAGAGAATCTGAATTTTCTTTCAAATCAACAAAATTTTTATTTAGATTTTCAAACTTTTCTTTTGAAGGAGTTTCCTATTGCCTCGGTTTAGAATTCTCCTTTTTTTTTTTTTTTTTTTGGTAGTTTGGAAATTCTTTTAAGAGATGTTTTAAGACTGAGACATAGTTCATCTATATACTTCGAGACTTTAACATGGATTTTTAAATTGCTAACCTCAACTTCTTTGTTTGAGTCTGAATCATAATCTGTTTCAAAGTTTGAGTCTGACTTTGAATTGGCCATTAGACATATGTTAGCATATTCTTCATCACTTTCCTCGCATTCGGTATCGCTCCATGTTTCTGCTTTGAGAGCCTTTTTGTATTTCTTAGTTCTTCCTTTCTTTTTCTTTAACAGAGGATAGTTGGGTCTGATGTGCCCATTTTTCTTGCATTCGAAGCATATCACATCTTTGTTGATTTCATTGTCTTCAGTTGGTTTGTTCTAGAAATTTTGTGTGCTCTGCTTCTTCCAGTTGAATCTTCTTCCCTTTTTATTCAACTTCCTGAACTTCCTAATCATGAATGCTAGTTCTTCATCATCCATGTCATCTTCTGAATTTGTAATATCAGAATCATCGTTAGATTTTAAATCAATTGACTTCTTACCTTTGAGATCTTATTCCTCATTGATTTGCTCCACTTCATATGATTGAAGTGTGCCTACAAGTTCATCTACTAAAAGAGGCATGATTCTCTAGGTTTCTTTAATTGATGTCTTTACGTGATTCCAGTCTTTGGAGAGTCAACGCAGTAGTTTATTAACCTTCATTGGTCATGAGATTGGTTGTCCTTGATAAGCTAGGCCGTTTATAATCTCTGTGAAGCAACTGAACATATCAGTGATGGATTCTCCAGGCTTCATCTTGAAGGCTTCGTACTGTCCGAGTAGAATATTGATTTTCGTTTCCTTAACTCGATTAGTTGCTTCGTAAGTAACATGCAACCTGTCCCAAACTTCTTTCGCTATTTCACAGAAAGAAATTCGATTATACTCAGTAGGAGATAAGGCACAATATAAAAAGTAGATAGCTTTAGTATTAAGAGCTTGTCTCTTGGTTAATTCTTCTTGTATTTCTTGTGTCATTTCGCCAGCATCTACAACTTCCTTTCCTCTTTCTGAGGTTAATGTAGCTTTGGGATTGATCCATTTTTCTACCACATCCCATTTTAGGGGATCTTTCGATCTTAGGAATGCATTCATCTTGTTTTTCCATAGATTGTACTCTTTCCCATCAAATTAAGAAGGTTTGGTGTTGCTTTGGCCTTCAACCAAACTTGGAGCCAAAATACTAGCCATATATCTATAGCTTTGGAAGTAAAAACACTTCAATAAAATAAGCACACAAGCTCTGATACCAATTGAAGGGGCTAGTAATAACACCTAGAGGGGGTGAATAGGTGTAATAATTTTTTTTTTTTGCAAAGTTCAGTAGAAGCAATTCACTTATAGAAAATCACAGACTAAGAACAAATTCAGACTTTAATAGTTTGATAAAACTTCAAACAAAATAAAGGAGTTTAAACTTAAACAGTTTATTAGAGTTATGAGTCAAAATAAAGGAGTTGAGAGAAGAGAATAAGAACACAAGGTTTATAGTGGTTCGACTTAGATCAAGCCCACGCCCATTCTCCCACGTTGATAGCCTACTGGCTGGATTCCACTAAGAAACAAAAGAGATTTTACAGTCTTACGATCTCAACTTCATAGTGAAGAGTCTCCACTAGTCTCTCACAAAGTCTCACTATGAGTTTCTCTCCTTTGTATACAACTTTGAGCTCAGTGAATGTAATAACAAGGAACTAGGAAGCTTCTGACTTTGAAATTTTTCTTTCATACATACTTTCGAACAACTAGAGAGTCCACCTTAAATACTCCTTCATGCCTTCACGACCGTTGGCACTTTCCAAAGGAATTCTTCCAATCTACCTGTTGGACATAATCAATCAAGGAGATCTTGAGTAGTTTGACGATTGTGATAAAAGCTCGTCAATTCTGTTCGCCCATATAATCAAGATCTTGGTTTCCATAAATAGAACTTTCCAAGTTTACTCGCCTTCCAAAAGATTTGATTATCGGAATTGATTCTAATAAGGACAATCAATCATGTAGGTGCTATATCCAGCCATAAAATCATCCATAAGCCATCGAATTGAATCCTTGAAGAAATAAAGATAATCTCGTATCTGGATAAGTCTTCATTTTTCAGTCTAGAAACTATCAGTGTGGGCAGACTTTGACCTAAAGTCTGGCGGTCTTTAGACTTTGATGTTAGAGTTGGGAAGTCTTCAAACTAGACTTTGAATAAGTTTTGTCAACTTCAAAACTATTAAGGAGTTTTCTCCAACAACAACAACAACAAGAAGATGTGATAGAAAAGTAGGGTCACAAATTTTCAAAAGCAATCCACACCTTTATACATGCATATCAAGTCTTATATAATACCAGTCTATAAATATGTACAAGGTCTGCAAGACAGGGGAGTTTCATAAAACTACAGATCCTCATCCTCATCCTCATCCTCCTCCTCATTGGAGCCTTCAGCTGAGTATACCGGGGTCCCTGGATCTGAGAGATTCGAGTTTACCACCAAACCACCGGGGGGATAAGCAACCTCCAGCACATATAGAGGTATCTCAGATTCTGGTATGGGTCCCTCTCTCTGGCCATTTCGATCCTGACGGTACCATGCCCTATATTGATAAGGTACCTTATGAGGAAGACCCTCATCAACCCAGATCACAGACCTCACAAGTTCGTACTCCCATCCCCTAGGGTTCCCATGTAGCGGAATATAAGACACTTGTTCTATGAACTTCTTCGGCTGTCCAAAACAATAAGGAGGAGCTACCATCTAGGAACCTAAAAATGTTATCCCACAATGGGGTGAGACGACGTCTCAGCGAGTTCAACCCCCTAAGCCCCGACTAGGAAGAAAATACACTCAAAGGGCTGCCTAAGCACAAGCATAGGTCAGAGGACTTACCTTTGCTTTAGTTCCTTCTTGCAAGTTAGTACAATTCATATATTCACAATTCACATCAACCAATCAAGTCATCAAATCAAATCAAGTCATCGATCAATCAACTTAGTCGATTCCATGTCATCAAAATCATCTCTCGGTCAACCCACTCAATACTATCTATAAAGTCCGATCATATCCGGACTGCTCACCCTAAGCTAAAGATAGATAGTATAGCTCACATAAAGCTGATAATTATAGTTCACCAGAAGTTGACAATCGAGTATACTACTCACCCAAAGGTGACATATCAAGGCCCATAGGCTGATATAGTATACTAACAATGCTCACCAAAAGCTGCTAATGTATACTGCTCATCCAAAGTTGACATATCATGGCCCATAGGCGAATATAGTATACCAAGATATCGCTGCTCACCCAAAGCTGACATATCCGAGCCTGTAGGCTGATATATTATACCATCCTAACCATCTAACGAATTTACCATTTTTATCATTTCCAATAAAAATACTCGTGTGTGGATACACGGTCGGCCTTAGCCAACATACAATATTTTCACCTTTGTAAATCCCACTAATTTCAACAGCCCATCAACACATTTTTGGTGTTGTAAACTGACGCCTAGTAATTTTCTAATAAATTACCGAAATTATTAAATTTTGGGATAAATACCCAAAATCACCAATCACACTCAAATTGCATAAAATAGTAGTCAATTAATTAATCAAATAACCATTGTGATTAGCACGAAATTCCGGTCACCGGCTATCCCAATCTAATTTCTGGAAAATAAATAAATAATTACATAATACAAAAATTAATTATTAAATAGCAAAAATGCACACTTATACCAGAAAAGCCTAATTAAATACCAATTCAGGTTTGAAAAATTTCTAAACCTATCTAAATAAATACTACGACCTATTTACTTGCTAATTGCACTAATCTAACCACCTAACATGCATCAAGGATTAACTAAATCACTAATCCATTCTAACTAACCACCTAATCCTAGCTTAGCCTAAACTAATAAACCTTTAAGTGTCATTAACTTACTAAGCAATGATTAGTGAGTTAAACTCACTTGATTAGCGATCCGATTGCACCACAACGACGGCAAGGCGAAGAGGATTGATAAACTCTAAAGAGGGTGCGCCTTTCGAGGTCTGGAAGGGCACGAAAGCGGGCCAAACAGTGGGCTGGAAACCCACTGGATCGGTTCTATGGCTAGGCCGAGAAGAGTGGAATCGGTGGCTGGTTTGGCTGGAAACGGGCACAGTGAGGCTAGGAGGCTCAGACGGGTGATTAAGGAGGTCGACGGTGACACACGGCTGCTGGGACAGCTTCGGTAGACGGCGAATAGGGCACTGGTGGAGAGCACAGGCAGCAGAGATGCGCGAACTAGCACGCGACTGGATGGCGAGTGGACGCGGGTCGCTGGCTTAGCGGAGGTCTGACGGTGTGCAACGACTCTCGACGAGCAGTAGGGAGCTTCGACTGGCTGCTGGTTCGGTTCTCTAGGATTTTTTAAGTTCTTTAGCTCGGGAACAAGGAGGGGTTGACGGATGAGGGAAAGAGGAAGGAGGGAGGACCGGTTGGCCTTGGAGGGGGCCACCTTGGTCTCCTCTCTATCTTCTTGTCCCCTTGGTGAGGCCCACCAATCCCAGCTAGTTTCTACAACAATTTGCAGCCACAAGACTTCCTATAGAAGCAAATGAAAGGGTCCAAAGGTGGTGTCCAAGGGGGGTTACGAATTTGGTGTGATTTCCCTCAAATTAGATTAGATAATCACTTGCATTTACTCAATTCGGCTTCTAAAAATTCAACCGTCAAGTCATTGATCAAATTGGTATTTTTAATCACTAATAGAACCAACTTGCATCTCAATTTTCGCAATAAAAAATGGTCCTATGAATTTTTTGGACAAAAACGGCCCTATCCTAACTTTTCGCCAAAAAACTCGATTTGTAGAAAAATCTTCAGAATATGAGTTTGTGGCATCCCAAAATTCAAGTCATCCTCTAGAGAAATTAAAGCCTATAATTAGGTAATGAAATTACCTATGGTCTATGTGTTAGCCATTAGTTTTCTTAAGGCTAGGTGTTATTGTGCTTGTGTTTATGAATTTTGAATTTAGGACTATAGGATAAATTAATAATCTATGCTTGGCCATGCACTTTATAAATTAAATTTCAATAAATGAAATGTCGAAAGACTTTGGCCATGTGGAAAATTTAAAGTTTAAAATACTTATAAAAGAAATAAAAAAAAGAGAGGAAAATGTCAATTTTTAGAATGGGCCTTAGACCCATTTGGCCTAAGCCTTTAATGGGCCAAGATGGCCGGCCCAATAGAGGCCCAAAAAAGAGTGGTCGACCAGCCCATTTGATGGCCCAAGGTTGGCCCAAGAAGAAGGCCCACTAACCTTGCATGTCATCCAACACTTGTCCTCTCCTTGTTGCCACTTGTTCTCCTCATGAGAACACTTGTCCCTCATGCAAACCTAGAGTGCATGCAATATAAAAAGGGAAGAAGAGGAGAGAGAATGGCTGGTTAGCCATTCGGCCAAGTGAGGGAGAGAGGGAGAGAATCGTGCGAGAGAGAGAGGAAGCCGAGAGGGAGAGAAAGGAGCCCTTTCGCCGCCGTGTGCCGTCCGCTCGTGCTGTTCGTGAGGTCTAGAGGCAAGTTGGGAATCCACTTTCTACTCTTGCACCAATGTTTTCGCATGAACTGTTTGGAGTCAGAAACTTGTTTGAGCTTGCATGTGTGTTTAGAGTCCGATTTTGGTTTCAATTTCTTCATGAAAGTTGTATCTAACATCTTGTACTACAACATACTAAAATTTGATGGAAAATTATGGAGATTTGAGGGGTCAAACCCTTATCCTACGGAGATGCTTGATCTGGAATATTTTCGTATGAACTGTTTGAGTCAGAATGTTGTGAGAGCTTGCATGCATGTTTAGAGTTAGATTTTGGCTGTGATATCTTCATGAAAGTTGTAGCTAACATCTTGAACTACAACATACTGAAATTTCGTGAAAAATGATGGAGATTTGAGGGGTTAAAGCCTTGTTATACGGAGACCCCAGATCTGTGATGTTTTCACTGACTTCTTGTTGGATTCTTGGTTGCATGTTGATTTCTGTTGAAGATTTGACTTCGATGTCTTCATGAAAGTTGTAGGTAACACCTTCAAATAAAACATACTCAAATTTTAAGTGAAAAGAACAAGTATAGCCTAGTAAATCGGCTAGATCTTGGAGACGATGATTCTGGTGATGTGTTCCGAGACACCCGAGACTTCATGGACTTAAATGGTGACCATACTTTGGTTATTTGACCTAGATATCCTCATGAAACTTGTAAAGGACACCTTGGTACATAACATACTCAAATTTCAGAGGAAACGAAAGAGAATAGATGGGTGAAATCTTAATATTTCGGAGATGTGTATTCTGGACGACGCGGTAGTGGTTCCAGAGGTTTCGTGGGGTTTTATAAATTAATATAAAAATAATTTGGCTTGGAGTTCTTCATGAAAGTTGTGAGAAAATGTCTTGGCTATTACCCTGTAAAATTTCGTAATTTTTGAAGGCCATATGAGTATTTTAATCGAATTTATTTGGAAACTGTGCGATTCTGGTCATTATCCGAATATCATGTGCTATTTTGTGGAAATTGTGAAATTATGAGAAATTCAATTTGGCCATGAATTTTGTATGAAATTGTGATCCTATTGATTTTTTTAGTGATTGTTTGAATATTATGATTTTGGGAAAATCATAGATATTAAATTTAATATTTATTTATGAAAATAAATAAATATAATAGTATAATAAAATAATAATAAAATAAAATGGATTTTTATTTTGGCCATGGATTTAATTCTATTTGTGTGGCATATGTGTGATGAGGTCTTTGCACATGTATTGGATTGAGATGTATACGTGACAAAGTCTTGGTATGCGTATGACATGGTCCTTGTACATGTATTGAATTGAGATATGTATGGGATAAAGTTTTGGCATGTGTATGACATATGAATTGAGATGCAACTGTGAATTCAATGTCAAGTGTGATTTGTTCGATACTATGCCAATTGCCATGTTAAATTGAGATCAAAATAATGGTAAATGTGGATAATGATAAGTGAGGAAATGGTTGTGGTGGATGATGATACTTGGTGGCCTAGTGGCGTAATTCCAGAGATTCCCCGAGAGTGTCGGGATGCCCGGTGGTATACGGTACGTAATTCCAGGGGAGGCCTGGTGGTATGTCGGTACATAATTTCGGAAGCCCTGTCGGAGGTCTTTGCCCGAAGGGAATGCCTCGCGATGCCAGGATTGGGGTGCGAGATGCCTGGCTAGAAGGGTAAAGGCCGATGTCCTGGTTGTATCTTGGATACATGCCCGGAGGTTCCTCGTGATGCTAGTTGGGATGCGAGATGCCCGGAATGTGGGGGGGCCGGATGCCCCGTTGTATCTTGGATACATGCCCGGAGGTTTTTTTTTCTCGCATGGGATGCGAGTGTAAAATATGGGATGAAATTGATGAATCGAGGAAGGGTGATGTGGTGATCAAATTTAAAGATAAAGATGAAAATTAACTCATGGCATGATATGGTATGATATGCATGATGATATGCATGATGATGGTGATGATATGTGATATGATATGATGATCACCCATGGTATGATATGCATGATGATATGCATGATGATGGTGATGATATGTGATGTGATATGATGATGACCCATGGTATGATATGCATGATGATATGCATGATGATGATGATGATGATATGTGATGTGATATGATGATGACCCATGGTATGATATGCATGATGATATGCATGATGATATGTGATGTGATATGATGATCACCCATGGTAGGATATGCATGATGATATCAATGCATGATGATATGCATGATGATGATGATGATGATAATATGTGATGTGATGATGTCATGATAAGGATGACATGTATGATATAATGATGCCATGATGATGATAATGATGATGACATATGATGATATGATATGCATGATGATAAGGCATGATGATGCATGATAGTATTACGCATGGCTGCAAGGTAAGTTACGCCTGCAATGCATGTATGATTTGTATGATGCATTGAGTTGTTATTGGATTTCCTTTACCTGCTGAGTGGTTGTACTCACCCCTTTTGGGGACCAACATTTCAGATTAGTAGACGGTTTGAACGGTTAGATGTGACCGTGAGGAGGAGGATAGCAAGGGAAGAAGCTTTTGGACGCCGACGCTGATCGATGGAAGTGTATGACTGTTTGAGGAAACATCGGTCATCTTTTGGAGTGTAGCTGGATATAGAAGACTATGGCATTTTGATGTACCGATGAATGATGTCCATCTGATTTAAGTAAATAAAAAGTGTACGGCTTTTACCTATAAATGTTTAGTAAGTGTGCATCGTTCTCTGAATATAGGGAAGGGAGTTGTTGGATGTGCTTCCGCATATAAATTGCGCAAGGGACCGATTGAAAGCAAAAAAAAAAATGTAAACCCCCAAGTTGTATGGACCCGCTGCACTTGAAATGGTATCAAAGTGATATGTTAATAAGCAAAGTGAATGGAAATCGAACTGTGGCGACCCTAATCGGATCGGGGGCCGTCGAGGGGTGTCACAGAGTTGATGTTCCTAAAATGACTTATGACATGACAGAACTTTCAATTTCTGAAATTAGATTCAAATTTGTGGTTAATTTCAATCTGGCGCGATTTTAGCGTGATCTAGGCGATCGAGATAGCTTTTAGATTTTTTTTTTTTTAGTGTAAATGACCCATGGTCAATTTTCTTCGAGCCACAATGAACCTCTGCGACACATTGGCGACTCTCTGTGATCGTAAAAATCTCGAGATTTTAATTACGGACACATGATACCAAAATGACGAAAAAATCAGTCTAGTGCCGATCGACGAGAATTTTGCAATTTGGTGGAAGCACCTACGTTTAGCCACATATCTCAGTCGAACCGACCTATCTCTGATCTCTAATCGATTTTTAATTATGCCGTAATGATCTCTGCAGATGAGCATGATCGAGTAGTTGATTCCTAGTCGAATCCTCAACTCTATTGCATTAAAATCCCTTAATGACTTCCTCAGATAGTCTAGTTATCTCAAGAGTGATCAGCTCTGAGAACAGCACTATAGGCGCGTCGATTAAAGGCCCGATTTATACAATTGAAAGTAGAAGTGAAAATCCATAATGTCACAATACTGACTTCTCATATTAGGGTTACGTCAATATCAAACAATCACATAGGGTAATTTGTTTTGACCCATTAAACCTTATAACTAGTGATGTTCTAGAAAAAGATCGGGTTATCATTACTAGTGATTTTAATTAAAGATTATTAGCCCTGTTTCTTATGAGGTTATTATTACCATGTCTCTTGGTATTATTACATGATCTCACATAAACAATTGTTATAGTACCATCTTCAATCAATTGTCTCACATATTTATATCTTAGATTAATGTGTTTAGATTTACCATTATAAGTGCTACTATAAGCTCTTGCCAAAGTGGCCTGACTATTACAATAGATAGAAATAAGAGGTATACGACTAGGCCATAATTTCATATCTAACAACAGATTCCTAATCCATTGAGCCTCTTTCCCGGTTGCCGCTAAAGTAATGAATTTGGATTTCATTATTAAGTTATGTACATTTGTTTCTTGCTCGTCCAAGAAACAGCACATTCAGGTAATGTGAAAATTAATCCATTAGTGGATTGTTCATCTCACACTTGTAACCCAACTAACATTAGTGTATGCTTCTAGTATAGCCGAATTAATATGGAACAATAAGATAACAAAAAATTCTAGTAATGACCCTCTAATGTTCTATACTTAGGTTACTAGTATACCTACTTAACTTTCACATAGAATAAGTAATATCAGGTCTAGTACAATGCATCGCATACATTAAAGACCTTATAACACTTGCATATTCAAGTTGTGCTATTACTCTACCAGTATTATAATTTAATTTAATATTGAATCAAATAGAGTACTCATTTCTTTGAAGCCAAGATGTTTAAATTTATTTAACATCTTTTCCATGACATCACTTTGGCTTAAAGAATAACCCCCACTATTTTTTATTTATTTATAATTTTAATATTTAAGATAGTATCTACTTCACCCAAATCTTTCATTTTAAAATGAAATTTAGATACTTTTTAGTCTCAATGACTCCAATCACATTGGCTCCATAGTCCCTTTCAAATACCTCCACTTCAAGACTATTTTAAGAGGCACCCTGGAAATCTATATGGACTCCGCCTTTCCCATTGGAAATGAAGCACCCCATGACGTGAAGAAGAATGGAGTCAGGTCGTGCGACATATTTATAACTTTTCAATGAAAATCCACAGCAAATGTTTCAACCTACTCAAAATGAGTGCAAACCTTATAAACATGATGTTCACATGTTAATTTCCAGCAAGCTATTAACCATCGATGATGGCACATTTAATACCTAAAGAATTTGGCATGCAAGACTGCATCATTTCACCATATCATGGAGTCAACATAGACATCCTAAAGTGCCCCAGGTTGACTACATTAGTTTTGATGTTCTTCACTGATCACAGAATTATGTCAAATCTGTTACACTAAATATCAACGAATGTTCACACGAAAATTGCCAAGTTCTAGTGCCGTAAAATTTGATGCCACTACAATGACCATTACCACTCTCATAAACCAATAGATTCACGATTTCAGGAGACCATAAGAAGACATTCTTTCGATCTTTGCAACTTCTCTACATGCACTCTAGAAAGCAATGCAACCCCAGGGGAACAACCAGCCTTCTTAAAGAGATGATAATCCAATGCAAAAGTCGGAGCAGAATAATAACTTCAGCATATAATTTGTGTACATCAACCGATGGATAAAACTTGGCATTGATGAACCCACATCAGAGACCAAATCCATAAAAAAAAAATAAATAAATATATATATATGCTCAGATTTTCGGTCTTAACAACAAAGAAACGTAAGCAAAATTGAGTCAAATGCGTGGGGAACGGATTTAACCAACCCCGGTCGCATCCTGAAATGATTCTCTCAAATCGAAGGATCCCCGACTGAGAATCTCCAGTAGCAAGCCAAGCATTCACAGTTAAACGGAAGCAGTGTCTACCGGACAAAAAGCAATCGAATCGCAGACACCCAATTGCAGTAGCAAAACAACGAAAAATCGAAACATACAAGAGAGAACGAAGAAGTAGAAGTAGAAGGAACTCTCAGATTAGCATTTTGGTACATTCCTCATGGCGACCCACGACCGATGTCGGGATTCGATAAAATCGAACCCCACACGGCGCGCATAATTCGTTGCGGATTGCTCTTGCCGAGATCTCTCTTGTCATCGAGTCCCCCAATCACCATGCGTAAAAATAACAAAAAGTGAAGGAAAGAAAAGAAAAGATTCACGGATCCTCCATATTTCCTTGATCCTCAGTAACTCCACCAGAAGATCCAATTGATTTTATGAATGGATGAAGAATGCACGGATCAGACGATGAAGGCTTGCGTTGACGACCGGTGCTTAATTCATAACTTTCATCAAAAAAATAAAACCTTAAAGTTGTTGGGAAAATATATGGTTGAATAGAGCAATAAAATCGAATTTTTAGAGCAATCAAGTCGGATTTTGAGGCATGATATCACTTTCTTTAAGAATTTATTTGCCTCATGATACAAATTTCCTCCAGGATACAACAAAGTTCCAAAATATCACGCCCCGGACCCCGGGCACGCGCACATCCCTCGATGGTCGACTAAAAATGTGACGTTCCGAAGATGCGTCACCGACCTATTCGTTTTATGCACATGCGGAAGCGAATTAAACAGATACCCTGACAACCATCAAACACTGGGATAGTAAAATCATACGCCAACACCTTTTCACAAAACATGCTTTATAAACATATCAGGTTTAACCTACAGGTTTATATACAGGAGTCTATATCAATTGCGGCATCCGGAAATTTATACGACCCTCAAATATGCAACGGCCGTGAGTAATCGACGGGAGTATCGTCGGATGGTGTTATCGACACCACAATGAACATCATTAAGTTATCACCGTCAATACCACCTTCGGCCTAGTTTCATCGTCACTCGACATCCTGAAACATTAACTTTCGGAGAAAAAGAAATTTTTCCTTGAATGACCATATGAGCAATCCCACTAACGGCCACGTTATTATTATTTATTATTATTTTTATCTCTTGGACCGATCGGCCGTGCATGAGGAACATGCATACCGCATGGAGGGGAGGAATTGTCCTCATCCAATGCCGCCCCAACCTCTCCCATTTAGTCGATACTTTTGTCAATCATAGAGGGGGATTATTGACCGGATTAGGGCCAGCAACAGCCACGTTGCTCTTCATTCGGTGGCCAGCGCAGGAGGAGAAACCGAGCAAAGGGAAGCCACGCCTCCACCAGCTGTCTTCAGTTCCTGCTGCCCCTGAGAGAATTCCCATGCATCGACTGAAATAGTCAACAAATCAACGGAACAAAAGGATTCGGAATTGAGGGGAAGAGAGAGAAGAACCGAGCAGAAATTCGAGTGAGTGAGAGAGAAATCGAGTGAGCAGAATCGCGAGCAGAGAGAGAGTTTGAGCGAGAGAGTGAACGGCAAGAGGAAGAAGGAGGAGGTCGCCCCTCTGTCCGTGCTCATGCATCCATGCTCGTGCCGCCGCCGTCGACGCCGCTAGTCTTCGCCGCCATTGAGCCGCACCCGAGACCCACGAGCCCTCTGTTTTTGCTTGCCGTCGAACTAAAGGACTAGAGGCAAGTGAAAGTAATGTAATGCTGTTGTTGTATAGTATACTGCAATAGACTTGAGGAAATGTGGAGATGAAGGCTGAATGCCGAATTGTGGGTGATTGAAGTGGACTGGAAGTAAGAAATTGAGGAAATACTTTGGTTTCAACATGTTCTTTTAAAGTCTTTCGATCTAGAATCATAAATATAGATTTTTATAGACTTTGGAAGCAAATTAGACAAGGTATAGACATGAGATTCCACTAAATCTAAGCTGTCCAGAAACAATTCACATGTAGTCAGTAACTTCGTCGAGTTTCTATGGAGGTTTCTAATTAGAATTTGGCTTTGATTTCAAAATGGAAATTGTGAAGGATTGTTTAAATTATAACATATGTTTTTGGCCAGATTTTCCTAAATTCATATAGCGGCATAAGTTTCTATTAATGAACGGTGCTTTTCTGCTAGTGTGTAAATTCTGTGATATAGGAAATCTGGGGCTGAGTTGTGTGAATTACTGCTCCTTATACATGATGAATCTGGCTTAGTGTCCTCATGAAATTCTTGCCTTTAGATCTCATCTATAACATACCAAAATTTTAGAATTTTCTGAGTTCATTTAGGGGTTATACCAAATTTTTTACTAAAACTGTGCATTCTGATTTTTGACTGTTTTATTTCGAGTTTGCTTAATTTATCTCAGGGGTGGATGCATCTTGATTTATCATTTGAGATGATGATATTGACATTCAGCATATCATTCAATATTGAGATTTGATGAAGACTCATGGGACATCTTGTCATTGCATTGGAAATTGTTTTTGATATTAAGATTTTAATGTTGCCGTTGGACCCTCGGGTCAATGATGCCTCGGGAGTCGGGAGGCCCGAAGGCTCGAGTGAGTCAATGTCCTTTGGATGCCTGGGGTCCGTAGTGCCCCAGAGGTTTTCCCTGGGAGCATCGAGATGCTCAGTAGTATGTCAATACGTAAGTCCGAAGGGTAGGGGTAACCATTTTCATGGTGATCCTCATGACGCCAGGTGGGGTGTGAGATGCCTAAGAGGTGTAACGAAACACGCTCTGGATGCCCGGTGGCCTAGTGGCTAGATGCCGGAGGCTTTCGTGACGCCAAGTTGGGTGCGAAATTCTAGAAGGATGCAAACATTGGTCCTCTGGGGGATGAAACTTTTTGAATGTTAAAACTGATGGTTCTACTAAGTGTGTGTGTGGGCTGGTTATGGGACTTAATTGTATGGCATAGAATGGGATGTGTCATAACAGTTTGGCCTTATGATCGGGACTTGTGTGACCGAACATGATGCATCTTGTTTGTTGGAACCGCACTGGCCATGGCATTAAAGAATTTTATGGTTTGATGCATACTCATTCCTTGATTACTTGTTTTGTCTATCTTGCATAAAACTAGATCGTGATGGCTTGCATAGTATAGTTTAATGGATATTTTGCTGCTGAGTGGTTGTACTCAACCCATTTGGAGACTAACATTTCAGACTAGACAAGATGCCTATGCTGCTTGTAGCTCCTAGTACATTTTATGGACTTCCGGTCGACCTGCAATGTGAGGTGTCGGAGCATCACCATCCCGAAGTGCGAGGGCTATCCTTTACTAGGGTGCGGGTGTTGATTTTGTTTGATGTTGGACCTCCCGCTGGCCTCGTACTGCAGGAGTATCTGGCTGTTTTTGTCCGCCGAGATGGGCACACGCTGGGGCTGCTACCACCACCGCTAGCAGATGGACCGGACGGATGGGTGTGACCGCGAGCGAGGGTTAGCAAAGGCAGCATTTTTGGACGCCGACGCTGACTGATGGACTTATGTATATGGCTGTTGGGAAAAAGAGAGTCGGGTATCTTTTGGTATGTAGCTGGGTATAGAAAACCGCGGCATTTTTGGTGTATCGACTGAATGATGTCCATTAGGTTTATGTAAATAAAAGAGTTGAGCTTTTTACCTATAAAAATGTATAGTTAGTGTGCATCGTTTTCTGCATATGGGATAGGGAGATGTTGAATATGCTTCCGCTATATTTCTGCGCAGGGACAAATGTAAGAATTATAAACCCCCAGGACTCAAGGACTTCCTGAAAATGTCATGGTATCAGAGTAATAGACCTTCAGGTAGAGAGAAAGCAAGTAATCTATGGCGACCCCAACAGATCGGGGGCCGTTCAGGGGGTGCCACAACGGGTGGTATTGGAGCAAAGGTTTACTTGGAGTGATAAGGTGCCTTAGATGGAAATGAGGATAGAATGATGCATACCATAGGATACTAACCAAGAGTAGTTGACTAACTTTGATAACGGGTGATTGATTTTCACTCGTAGATCCCTGGTAACGGTTGTGAGTTACCTTTGTGTGCCAGTGATATTCTATGTTACTTACGTGACTTTAGTAATAACTTTATTTTATTATCTGACCAATGACAGCGAGTCACAAATAATTCCTAAGGCGAATGCTTGGTAAACTACAGGAAGATATGGTGCGAACTGGGAGTTCTCATCCATTGAGGGCTGAAGCCTTTGCTTCAAGGGTTGAACCCTGGATGGAAGATATCCTACATACATTGGCCAATGTAGGAAATTTGATGGAAAGGTATGTTCAGCAACAACCCGGAGTGGAACGCCGTACTCAAGGACTGGTGGAACAATTCTTGAAGTTGAAACCACCTATGTTTAATGGAATGGGAAGTCCTAAGGAGGTGGAACAATGGATTGATGGAATAAAACAGATTTTCCGGTTGTTGAACTATAGCGATGTTGAAAAGATAACCTTGGAAGAGTGTTGGAGGGAAATGCAAAATTTTGGTGTAGAGCTTCAAGAGACAAGATCTTTCCACCCGGTACTGACATAAACTGGGATGAGTTCGTTAGAGCTTTCAATAGAAAGCATTTCTCTGACTGTGCCAGAGATAGGAAGATCACAGAGTTTGTTCAGTTGGAACAACGGGAGCTGACAGTAGACTAGTATGAAGCAAAAATTTTTGAGTTATCTAGGTATGCTCCCAAGTTGATTGAGGATCGAGAGGAAAAGGCTAAGAGATTCCTGAAAGGATTAAGGATTGATATCAAGAAACGACTAGTGCCTCTGAATATAAGGGATTATAATGAGATTTATAAAAGGGTACAGTTGGTGGAGCAAGAGTTAGTAAGAGAGCAATCAGAATCAAAGAGGCAGATGACCTTTAGTGATGTTCGAAGGGGTAAGAGACCTTATTCTGGTCAAAGACAGCCCTAGGAATCTAAGAAGAAGAGTAACTATGGGAATTTTGGAAAAGCGAGGAATGGTCCGGTTCTAAGGAGAGTACCCTACTAGGGAAACATTTGCCAGAGGTGTGGTGGACGACATGGGCCAGGATTTTGTAATAGTCCACCGAAATGTTTTGGCAGATAAGACACTTTAGAAGAGATTGTCCATAAGAGAGGTTGCAGCAGAATGTCAGTTCACTGCGATAGGTACAACAACATATTGCTGGACCAAATCTACCAAGGAATCCACAGGGGCCACCAGCGCAAGGAAGGGTGTATGCGGTCACCCAATAGGAAGCGGAAGCTTCCAAAAATGTCATCTCAGGTACGATTTTTATAAATGGTAAAATGACATATGTGTTGTTTGATACGGGTGCTACGCATTCTTTTATGTTTGAAAGGTATAGACAATTGAGTAAGATAGAAACTACATCTCTTGAGACGCCTCTTTGTATTTCCACACTGCTAAAGAATGTGGTATTGTCTACTTTGGTATGTGAAAAATGTAAGATAACTATAGGGGGACGGGATATGGAAATAGACCTAGTCGTGATGGCCATGTATGACTTTGATGTTATCATTGAAATGGACTGGCTCCATAAGTATCAAGCTAAGATGGATTGCTATAGGAAAGTGATCCAGTTTGTTTTACCTGACCGGTCTAGTTTTGAATTTTTTGGAGGTCAGACAAACCCCTCTATAGCTCTTATTTTAGTGATAGAAGCTCGTGCACTACTTGATGAAGCTCTTATTTTAGTGATAGAAGCTCGCGCACTACTTGATGAAGGATGTCAAGGATACCTGGCAGTAGTAAAGGATTATATTAAGGAAGAGGCTAAGCTTGATGAAATTCGAATGGTCAGGGAATTTCAGGACGTATTTCCTGAGGAACTACCAGGGTTAAAACCGGAACAAGAAATTGAGTTCGAGATTGAACTAATGCCTGGAACAGGACCAATATCAAAAGCCCCGTATAGGATGGCCTTAATGGAATTGAAGGAATTGAAGGTGCAACTACAAGAGTTGCTCGATAAAGGATTTATTAGGCCGAGTGCTTCTCCTTGGGGTGCACCAGTTTTGTTTGTGAAAAAGAAGGATGGGTCAATGCGTTTATGTATTGATTATAGGTAGCTAAATCAAGTGACTATTAAGAATAAGTATCCGTTACCTAAAATTGATGACCTATTTGACCAACTACAAGGAAGTTCGGTCTTTTCTAAGATTGACTTAAGGTCGGGATATCACCAACTAAGGATTAAGAAGGAAGACATCCCTAAGACCGCATTTAGGACTCGCTATGGACACTATGAGTTCCTAGTTATGCCATTTGGACTGACGAATGCCCTGGCCGCATTCATGGATCTGATGAATAGGATATTTAAGCCCTATTTGGATCAATTCGTGATTGTCTTCATTGATGACATCTTGATATATTCTAAAGGACCTTAAGAGCATGAGCAACACCTGGAGATAGTGTTGCAAACCCTTAGAGATCACAAGTTATATGCCAAATTTAGTAAGTGTGAATTTTGGCTGGACCAGATAATATTTTTGGGACATGTGGTGTCAGGAGAAGGAATTGCAGTAGACTCGGCGAAAGTTGAGATGGTAGCAAATTGGCCGAGACCGACAACGCCGACTGAGATACGGAGTTTCTTAGGACTGGCAAGCTATTATAGAAGGTTTATTGAAGGATTCTCACGACTTGCAGGACCATTGACAAAATTGACCTGAAAGAACGTAAGATTCGAATGGAAAGGGGAATGTGAAAGGAGCTTTTAGGAACTTAAGAGGAAATTGACTACGGCTCTAATTCTAACTGTACCATCTGGATATGGTGAATTCACGGTGTATAGTGATGTGTCTCACAAAGGACTGGGATGTGTTCTGATGCAACACGGCAAGGTCATAGCCTATGCATCTAGACAGTTGAAACCCCATGAATTGAACTACCCAACCCATGACTTAGAATTGGCAGCTATAATTTTTGCTTTGAAAATATGGAGGCATTATCTGTATAGAGAGAAATTTGAAATCTATACAGATCATAAGAGTTTGAAATATTTGTTTTCACAAAAAGAATTGAACATGAGACAAAGGAGGTGGATGGAGTTGTTAAAGGATTATGATTGTGAAATACGGTACCATCCAGGAAAGACAAATAAGGTGGCAGATGCTTTTAGTCGCAAGTCGGCTATGGATATGGCTAGTATGAGAATAACAGAATGGAATCTGTTAAAGTTTGTAGCAGACTCAGAGTTTAAATTGGAAGTAGACCACCGTACTGGAATGCTTACCATGTTAAGGATTGAACCTGAAATTATCCAGAAAATTAGGATTCTACAAAAATCTAACTCGGAAATTGTGAAAGTGCGAAATGCCGTGTCTTTAGGAAAAAGACCAAAATTTCAAGTCTCTGAAGATGGAGTGGTAAGATGTCAAGGACAACTCTATGTTCCTGACAATGAAGAAATGAAAAGGGAAATCTTGTCGGAAGCACATAGGAGTAACTATAGTATTCATTCGGGTAGTACAAAGATGCATAGAAATTTACACCAACGGTACTGGTGGAATGGCATGAAAGCAAATATAGCTAAGCATGTCTCTCAATGTTTAACATGCCAACAAGTGAAAGCGGAACACCGCAAACCCACAGGACTATTGAGACCACTGGATATACCAGAATGGAAATGGGATCATGTAACAATGGATTTTGTGCAAGGATTACATCAAGTGGTCACGACTTTATCAGGGTGATAGTGGATCGTCTGACTAAGTCTGCCCATTTCCTAGTAGTCCGCATAGATTATTCGATGGATAAATATGTTGGGATATATGTAAGCCAGATAGTACACTTACATGGTGTTCCTGTGACTATTACGTCTAATCGTGATTCAAGATTTACTTCAAACTTTTGGTGAAGTCTTCAAACCGCCTTAGGGACTAAGCTCCAATTTAGTACTGCTTTTCATCCACAAATGGATGGACAGATAGAAAGAGTGATTCAAATATTAGAAGATATGTTAAGAGCCTGTGTGATTGATTTTAAAGGAAACTGGGATAAAAGACTGCATTTAGTGGAATTTGCCTATAACAATAGTTTTTAGAAAAGTATAGGCATGGCTCCGTATGAAGCATTGTATGGGAGGAGATGTAGGACCCCTGTCTGTTGAAATGAAGTAGGGGAAAGGAAGTTGACAGGACTTGAGCTGGTGCAAATTTCTACAGAGGTAGTAAAGATCATCAAGAAAAGACTTAAAACAGCCCAAAGCCGACAGAAAGACTATGCAGATAAGCGTAGAAGACCTTTGGAGTTTAATGTGGGGGACCATGTATTCCTTAAAGTATCCCCGATGAAAGGAATATCACGATTTGGAATAAAGGGTAAGTTGAGCCCTAGATTTGTTAAACCTTTTGAGATACTTGAAAGAATAGGAGACGTAGCTTATTGGCTAGCATTACCCCCTAAGTTGGAAAATTTGCACAATGTGTTCCATGTATCGATGCTGAGAAGGTATCAGCTTGAACCTGGACATATACTCAATCATGAAGCCATCAAAGTGGATGAGAAAATGAGGTACCGGAAGAGCCGATACAAGTATTGGATCGAAAGGAACAAGTCCTTCGGACAAAGAAAATTCCACTAGTTAAGATGTTATGGCGACATCATGATGTGGAGGAGGCCACATGGGAAAGTGAGAAAGAGATGAGGGAAAGGTACCCTCATCTATTTAATGAGACATGAGAGATGTCTAATTTGAGGACGAAATTCTCTAAGGAGGGGAGAATTGTGGCATCTGGAAATTTAAACGACCCTCAAATAAACAATGGTTGTGAGTAATCGACGGGAGTATCGTCGGACGGTGTTATCAACACCACAACGAACATCATTAAGTTATCACCGTCGATACCACCTTCGGCCTAGTTTCATCGTCACTTGACATCCCGAAATCATTAACTTTCGGAGAAAAAGAAATTTTTCCTTGAATGACCATACAAACAATCATCATCATCATCATCATCATCATCATTATGATCATCATCATCATCATCATCATCATCATCATCATCATTATCTCTTGGACCGATCGGCCGTGCATGAGGAACATGCATACCGCGCGGAGGGGAGGAATTGTCCTCGTCCAATGCTGCCCCAACCTCTCCCATTTAGTCGACACTTTAGTCAACCATAGAGGGGGATTATTGACCGGATTAAGGCCAGCAACAGCCATGTTGCTCTTCATTCAGTGGCCAACGCAGGAGGAGAAACCGAGCAAAGGAAAGCCACGCTCCACCAGCTATCTTAAGTTCCTACTGCCACCGAGAGAATTCTCGCGAGTAGAGAGAGAGAGTTTGAGTGAGAGAGTGAACGACAAGAGGAAGAAGGAGGAGGTCGCCCTTCTGTCCATGCTTGTGTGTCCGTGCTCGTGCCGCCACTGTCGACGCTGCTAGTCTTCGCCGCCGTTGAGCAGCGCTCGAGACCCACGAGCCCTCTGTTTATGCTCGCCGTCGAGCTAAAGGACTAGAGGCAAGTGAAAGTCCAATAATCTCTATAATGTAATGCTGTTGTTGTCTAGTGTAGTGCAATAGACTTGAGGAAATGTTGAGATGAAGGCTGAATGCCGAATTATGGGTGATTGAAGTAGACTGGAAGTAAGGAATTGAGGAAATACTTTGGTTTCCACATGTTCTTTTAAAGTCTTTCTATCTAGAATCATAACTATAGTTTTTTTTATAGACTTTGGAAGCAAATCAGACAAGGTATAGGCGTGAGATTCCACTAAATCTATGCTGTCCAGAAACAATTCACATGTAGTCGGGTGAACTTGTCGAGTTTCTATGGGGGTTTCTAATTAGAATTTGGCTTTGATTTCAGAATGGAAATTGTGAAGGATTGTTTAAATTATAACATATGTTTTTGGTCAGATTTTCCGAAATCCATATAGCGGCATAAGTTTCTATTAATGAACAGTGCTTTTTTGCCAGTGTGTAAATTCGAGTTTGGGACACCTGGAGTGCCAAAACTTGGCATTGAGGATTACTTAAGTGCCAAAACTTCGAAAAGGTACACTTAAGGCTAGTTTCTCAAGTAAAGTAGAACACTTAATTGCCACTCCGGCCAAAATCCGGCCAAATGGCTGACGTGGCAATTTCCGGCGAGTTGGGTGCAAAACAACGTCGTTTTACACACTGACGTGGCAAGAAAATGCAAAGACGACGTCGTTTTGTTTCGATGTGTAAATAATTAATATAAAAATTAATTAAGTTAATATAAAATTAATTAAATTAATATATAAATTAATTAAGTTAAATTAAAACTTAATTTTATTTAAAATATTCTAAAAATAAAAACTTAAAAATAAAAAACTTAAAATTAAAAAAAATAAAATTTTAAAAATAAAATTTTAAAAAACTTAAAAATCAAAAAAATCAAAATTAAAAAATAAAATTAAAAAAAATTAAAATTGCCACCTCACCGCCCCCTTTGCCCCCCTTTTTTTTTAATTTTTAATTTTTTAAGTTTTATTTTTTTTTTAAATTGTAAGTTTTTTAATATTAAGTTTTTTTAATTTTAATTTTTAAATTTTTAAAGTTTTTTAAATTTTAAGTTTTTTATTTTTTATAATATTTTAAGTAAAATTAAGTTTAAATTTAATTTAATTAATTTTTATATTAATTATTAATACATCAAACACAAAACGACATCGTTTTTGCATTTTCTCGCCACGTCGGCGTGCAAAATGACGCTGTTTTTGCATTTTCTCGCCACGTCAGCGTGCAAAATGACGCCGTTTTGCACCCAACTTGCTGAAAAATCGCCACGTTAGCCATTTGGCTGGATTTTTGCTTAAGTATTCCACTTTACTCCGAAACTGGCACTTAAGTGTACATTTCTGAAGTTTTGGCACTTAAGTGTTCCCGAGTCAAGTTTTGGCACTTGGGCTGTTCTTTTGCCGGGTAAATTTTGTGATATAGGAAATCTGGGGCTGAGTTGTGTGAATTACTGCTCTTTATACATGACGAATCTGGCTTAGTGTCCTTCATGAAATTCTTTCCTTTAGATCTCATCTATAACATACCAAAATTTTAGAATTTTCTGAGTTTGTTTAGGTGTTATACCAAAATTTTTACTAAAACTGTGCATTCTGATTTTTTACTGTTTTATTTCGATTTTTCTTAATTTATCTGGATGCATCTTGATTTATCATTTGACATGATGATATTGACATTCAGCATATCATTCACTATTGAGATTTGATGAAGACTCATGGGACATCTTGCCATTGCATTGGAAATTGTTTTTGATATTAAGATTTTAATGTTGCCGTTGGACCCTCGGGTCAATGATGCCCCGAGAGTCGGGAGGCCCGAAGGCTCGAGTGAGTCGATGTCCTTTGGATGCTTGGGGTCCGTAGTGCCCTAAAGGTTTTCCCCGGGAGCATCAGGATGCCCGATAGTATGTCGATACGTAAGTTTGGAGGGTAGGGGTAACCATTTTCATGGCGATCTCCGGCGATTCCTCGTGATGCCAGGTGGGGTGTGAGATGCCTAAGAGGTGTAACAAAACACGCTTTGGATGCCTGGTGGCCTAGTGGCTAGATGCCGGAGGCTTTCGTGACGCCAGGTTGGGTGCGAAATCCCAGAAGGACGCAAACATTGGTCCTCTGGGGGATGAAACCTTTTGAATGTTAAAATTGATGGTTCTACTAAGTATGTGTGTGGTATGGTTATGGGACTAAATTGTATGGTATGGAATGGGACGTGTCATAACAGTTTGGCTCTATGATCGGGACTTGTGTGACCGAATATGATGCATCTTGTTTGTTGGAACCGCACTGGCCATGGCATTAAAGAATTTTATGGTTTGATGCATATTCATTCCTTGATTACCTATTTTGTCTATCTTGCATAAAACTAGATCGTGATGGCTTGCATAGTATAGTTTAATAAATATTTTGCTGCTGAGTGGTTGTGATCACCCCGTTTAGGGACTAACATTTCAGACTAGACAAGATGCCTATGCTGCCTGTAGCTCCCGGTACATTTTATGGACTTCCAGTCGACCTGCAATGTGAGGTGTCGGAGCATCACCATCTCGAAGTGCGAGGGCTATCCTTTACTCGGGTGCGGGTGTTGATTTTGTTTGATGTTGGACCTCCCGCTGGCCCCGTACTGTAGGAGTATTTGGCTGTTTTCGTCCACCGAGATGGGCACACGCTGCGGCTGCTACCACTGCCACCAGCTGATGGACCGGACGAATGGGTGTGACCGCGAGCGAGGGTTAGCAGAGGCAGCATTTTTGGACGTCGACACTAACTAATGGACTTATGTATATGGCTGTTGGGAAAAAAAAGAGTCGGGTATCTTTTGTTATGTAGCCAGGTATAGAAAACCGCGGCATTTTTGGTGTACTGATTGAATGATGTCCATCAGGTTTATGTAAATAAAAGTGTTTGGCCTTTTACCTATAAAGATGTATAGTTAGTGTGCATCGTTTTTTGAATATGAGATAGGGAGATGTTGAATATGCTTCTGCTATATTTTTGCGCAGGGACCAATGTAAGAATTATAAACCCCTAGGACTCAAGGACTTCCTGAAAATGTCATGGTATCGGAGTAATAGATCTTCAGGTAGGGACAATGCAAGTAATCTATGGCGACCCCAACGGATCGGGGGCCGTTCAGGGGGTGCCACAATCCAAAAGAAGCTACCAAGCCAATTCTATCCCGGACCCTACGCAGTCGGGATCCGGGTCCACTACGACACCATTTGGGATATCGATGTCCAAAGGATCAGCTACCTCTACTCCGGACCCTTCAGCCTCAGGCCCCAAGTTCACTATGATATCATCTAGTATATCGATATCCATGGGGCAAGTACCTCTTCATACTCGGTTTCAATGGCAAGCCCATCAAAACCCTCCAATGGACCCTCTCGAACCCCATTAGGCTTGTTAAAGAACCACACTTTGAAGCGGTGAGGTACCAAGTGAGGTAGGCCCTCATCGACCCAAATAATGGTTACTACAAGCTGACGAGTCCAGGTGGTCTCGAGGATCGGGAGAAGGGTAGTCTCGGTCTCCACCTCTTGTGGGCACCCAAAATGGACGTGATGGACCTCCATCTAAGGACTTGAAAAGGGGTTAACCACGACGGGGTGAGATAAAAATCTCAGCGAGTCTACACCCTAAACCCCGAATAGGATGAGAATTCACTTAAAGGCGGTCCTAAACATACATCATTTAGAACTTACCTCGTCTCAGCACGTCCCTGCAAATTAGTTCAACACATATGCACTTATAAACGCAGCAAGTGTAATCAATAACTGGAACACATCATTTTCATATATCAATCAATTGATTATAAGGTAAAATCGTTATGACACGTCCCATTCCTTGCCACTACCCTATAATCAGGTGCGGCTATCTTAATCACTTAGGCGTGTCCCAGTTATTTACGACCTAACGGCTATGCCCAACTCAATAGTCGACGGTCATTCGGCATAACTGGGCGTCGTCTCGCTCCGTCGAGCATGGTAACGTCTACATCTAGACAACATTCCATAAAGGAGTATCGGCTCAGCCTCCATTGTGACCGGCATTTGTTGACATGGGGCATTTGAACTTAATCAGGCATCACCTCTTTTACTTTCATCGGGTGATAGGTTCCGATAGCGATCACACGCACATCCAAACTCAGCCAAGAATATCTTGCTTTGTACTCAAATACTTTCATTTCAAATAATGGACTTGGCCAATTTTGTTCGTATTAAAAATTCTCAGTAAAATAATTATGCGTGATCATATATTTAAATCGAACCATGAAACGTGATACTCTCCCATTTAAAAATTTAGCGATTTTATATTGTACATAAAATATTTTTGGTGTCAAAACCCGACACCTGATTTTTTCTATTTAAATACCATAAAGTCAATTTTTGCAGTAATAATCCAAAACAACCAATCAAGCATCCAATTGCACAAATAAACGGTCAATTTCACATTTCAATTCAACTACAACGATCAGCGTAAAATTCTGATAACCGGCTATTTCGGTACAATTTACACTAATTATAATTAATTAAATAAATCTCGGGAAAATAATTTATTTTAATTTAAATAAACTAACCATGGTTAATTAAACTAACCACGATTAACTAAACTAACCCTAGTTAACTAACTAACTTAGGGTAGTTAATCCTAACCAAACTAACTCCTAACTAAACTAATCTAACCACCTAGTTCATCTAACTAAACTAACCAACTGACTAGTTACACTAACTAAATTACACTAATCCTAATTAAGACTAAACTAATTCACTAATAGAAATTAATTTCCTAATACAAGATTATGGCGTTAACTCACCGGATTAGCAAAGCGATGGGTCCACAGCGACGACGGTGTGAAGGCAGCCAAGACCCGAGCTTACGACGTCTCCAATGGAAGGCAGAATGAGGCTGAAAACGGCCAACCAAGTCTCAGCTAAAGCTGAGCTTCAGTTCTACTAGAGTGGGCTGGTCACAGGGCTTGGCCTCGCTGGAGACGATTGGCGGGCGTGGGGGTGAGCGGTGAGGCATGGACGGTCGGCCAAGTGCGGCTGGCTGGTAGTGACGATCATGGGCTGGCGGGCTTGGGGACGGTGTGAGGAGGTGGCTACTCAACGAGGACGGCAGACGGTTGAGCAGGGGCTAGTGGGACGGTGGCGCTGGCAAGCTGAAGTTGGGACGGGCGGAGATGGGCGGACTAGCGGGTTGGAGCGGTTGCAGGTGTGAGGGCATGAATGGTGTTGGAGTTATGTGGTCGGCGGCAATGGAAGAAGGAAAATGGAGAATGAAGAAGATGAAATGAAGAAGAAGCTGAAGAGCAAAAGCTGTTTTGCAAGGGGAGGGAGCTGGTCACACAAAAGGGGAATTGGAGGGGGAATAAGGGCCATGAAGGTCAACAAGTTGGCCAATGGGATTTCAAGTGAAATATCTAAGTACTTAAGTGCCAAGACACAAAGTCTTCAGCCCTCAAAAGTCAGGGCATCAACCAATGTCAATTTTCCTTCCAATCTTTACAAATTAAGCCTTTTTGGTGGCCAAATGCAGCAACATAGCAGCCTCTCTATGAATTTCTTCTCATTTTCCAATTTGCCGAAATTGATTTTCCGCAGCAATTCCAGGCTCGACAGAATTTTTCCAAAAGATGAGAAGAGGGCCTAAAAATAAATCGTGACATGCTCGAATGTTTGATTCCCAAACCGAATTCAATTTCATGGTTAAAATCGACTGGACGTGATTTTAGTACAATCTAACCTACCGGTTAACTTTTAGAAATTTTATCGCATTCGATCTGTGGTCGATAATTTTCGATCCATGTTTGTGCATCTCTGACTTGTAAGTGACCCTCAATTGTCGTAAAAATCGCAAGGTTTCAATTACGGACACTGAGTATAAAATCTACTGAAATCGAGTTAGTGCCGTTTGACATGAATTTCGCAATCAGGTGAAATCACCTGCAACTAAATTACATAAGTCCGTCAAATTGACGTATATTTGATCATAAATCAATTATAATGGTATTGTTTTGACCCTTGCTGATTATCACGGTCAAGCAATTAATTTCCAATCGAATTCTCAAGTCTGCCATGTTTATATCCCTTAACGACTTCACCTAATAGGTTAGTTAACTCATGAGTGATCAGCTCAGAAAAAAAAAAAAAAAAAAGACTATAGGTGTGTCGACGAAATACCCATCTTATATATTCGGGATGAGGTTGAAATTTGGGATATCCCAACTCTTCTCCTCTTATAAAAATTTTGTCCTCAAAATTTAAACCATTACAATTTTTCTTCAAAAAGGTGGCAGAATTGATATCTCATTGATTCTTCGCTTTCCCACATGGCTCCTTTTGTCCCGTGGTGTTGCCAAACCACTTTGACTAAAGAGATCGTCTTCTTACATAGAACTTGTTCCTTTCGATCTATGATCCGGACTGGTCTCTCCATGTATGACACTCTTTCGTCCACGTCTAATTCTTCAAAATTTAGCACGTGCGTTAGGTCAAGCTCATACTTCCTCAACATTGACACGTAGAAGACATCATGTACTTGTGCAAGTCTCGGCGGCAACGCAAGGCGATACGCTAAAGTCCCCATTCACTCCAAAATCTCAAAGGGACTGACGTACCTCGGACTTAACTTCCCTTTCTTGCCGAAGCGTGAAGTACCTCTCATTGGTGACACTTTAAGGAATATATGTTCACAACTTGGAATTCTAATGGTCTTCATCACTTATATGCATAACTTTCTGGCAACTCTGAGTGATCTTAAGCCTTTCTCGAATGACTATGACGGCATCCACTGACTGCTGAACTAACTCAGAGCCGGTGATCTTACGCTCTCCGACTTCGTCCCAACAAACTAGAGTTCTGCAGGCTTTGTCATACAACGCTTCAAATGGTGTCATCTGTATACTCTGCCGATAGCTGCTGTTGTAGGCGAACTCCACTAGATGAAGCTGTTCCTCCCAGCTTCCTTTGAAGTCTAGTACACAAGCTCACAGCATGTCCTTAAGGGTTTGAATCGTCCTCTTAGACTGGCCATTCGTCTGCGGATGATAGGCCGTACTGTATTACAACTTTGTTCCAAGGCAGTCTGTAAAATTTTCTAGAAAGCTGCTGCGAACTTCAAGTCTTGATCAGACGTAATCATCATTGGAACTTCATGAAGATGAACTATTTGAAGCACGTACAATTCTGCATATTTGTCCAATGCAAAATCCTTTCATACTGTGATGAAGTGAGCAGACTTCGTCAATCTATCGACTACAGCCCATATGGAATCATTACCTCTCTGACTCCTTAGTAATCACATCACAAAATCCATTGTGATATGTTCCAACTTCCACTTGAGAATCTTAAGAGGTCGCAAAAGTCCTCCTGGCTTGCAATGCTGTGCTTTCACTTGCTGACACGTCAGACACTTTAGTGTTCCGTCCTCAGCAACTTGAAAATCAGCTTTTCTCTTTTCTGCATCTTCCTACAAAATTTTATGGATCTTAAGATCTGTTATCTACAATGTCTTGATCATTATCTGCACTTCGGTTCAATTTTGAGGGTGGCCATAAGACTTGAAAGGTGGCCTACCTCAAATTTGAAAATCGAATCTTGAGCTCCTTCAAGTAAGATCACCATCTACGCATGGATCACCATCTACGCAATCAAAGACTTTCGACTCAATGTATCTACAACTTTATTAGCTTTTCCGGGATGATATAGGATGTCGCAGTTGTAATCCTTAAGAAGTTCCATCCAACGACGCTGTCTCATGTTCAATTCCTTCTAAGAGAATAAATGCTTTAAGCTCTGGTGGTCTGTAAAGATCTTGAACTTTTCTCCGTACAAGTAGTGTCTCCAAATCTTTAGAGCGAAGATAATTGCTGCGAGTTCTAAGTCATGCGTCGGGTAATTCAACTCATGAGACCTCAACTGACAGGACGTGTATGCAAAAACTCTTCCATGTTGCATTAAAATGCAATCCAGTCCTCTGAACAACACATTACTAAAGATCTCATATCCTCCAGGACCAGATGGAATGGTCAACACAGGTGCGGTAGTCAGCTTCTGCTTAAACTCTTGAAAACTACGCTCGCACTTATCTGTCCATACTAACTTCTCTTCCTTCTTCAGCAATTGAGTCAGAGGCATGGCTATTGCAGAAAATCTTTCCACGAATCGTTTGTAATAGCCTGCCAATCCCAAGAAACTTCTAATCTTTGTCACAATTGTCGGTCTTGACCAGTTGATAACTACTTCAATCTTGGTCGGGTCCACAGAAATCCATTTGCCAGAAATCACGTGACCTAGAAATGTTACACGAGTTAGCTAAAACTCACACTTACTAAACTTAGCGTATAGTCCATGTCCTCACAGAGTCTGAAGCATTGTCCTCAAATGTCTTTCGTGCTCCTCTAGACTTCTTGAGTATACTAGGATGTCGTCGATAAACACTATCACGAACTAGTCTAGATACTCCTTAAATACACGATTCATCATATCCATGAAAGTAGTTGGGGTGTTGGTCAAACGAACGGTGAATTCATAATGGCCGTAATGCGTACGAAAAGTTGTCTTCGGTATGTCTTCCTTCTTGATCCTCAGCTGATGGTATCTTGTCCTCAGGTCAGTTTTGGAAAATATCGGCGCTCCCTATAGCTGGTCAAACAGGTCATTAATCCTCGGTAACGGATACTTATTCTTGATCATCACCTGGTTGAGTTGCAGATAGTCGATGTAAAGGCGCAATGAACCATCTTTCTTCTTTACGAACAGAACTGGTGCTCCCCAAGATGATGCATTAGGATGTATAAATCCCTTATCTAACAACTCCTGCATCTGCACATTCAGTTCCTTCAACTCTGATAATGCCATAGAGTAAGGAACCTTAGAGATTGGCTCCGTCCTAAGGGCCAACTCAATCACGAACTCGATCTTCCTTTCTGGGGGCAAACTAGGTAATTCTTCGGGAAACACGTTAGAAAACTCTTGTACCACTGCAATGCTCTCCATCTTCGGTTCCTCAACTGTTGTATCCATGTTAATTGCCAAATAACCTTGCCAACTCCCATTTAACAAACGGGTTGCCTCAAGCGACGAGATTGAGGTAATCGAGGGTCCTCCTCGACTTCCGATAAACTCGAAACTTTCACTTGCTAACGGGTTAAACTAAATCAATTTATGATAACAATCTATAGTAGCTCATTGCTTGGTGAGCCAGTCCATGCCAATTATCACATCAAAATCATACATGGCTAGGACAATCAAATCTATTATTTTCTCTCACTCACCAATAACTAACTTGCAATTAGGACACCCTACTACAAATAACGCCTTATCCTTTAACGTGGTAGATATACTAATGACGATCCCCAAAAGTTCTGGACTCAATCCTACCAACTTAACGTACTAGTTAGCAATAAATGAATGCGTAGCTCCAGGGTCAAATAAAGCATAAGCAGCACGGTTGTTCAGTGAGACCGTACTTGTGACCACATCTGGTGAGTCCTTTGCCTCTCATCGGGTGACAACATACACCCTTCCCTGTGCTGGAGGCCTGTTCATCATGCCATGCTGTGCGTTCTGCAATGCACTGCCTCAGTTATGTCCCATCGACGGTGGTGGCTGTGATCCCATAGGTCTACGCAGACAGTTTTTAATTTGGTGACCGTGCTAGCCACATCCAAAACAAGCTCCCGTCTTAGTGAAACATGAGGCTGATCCATGTCGTCTTCCACAAAAACGACATATACCATTTTGGTTAGGTGTTGACTTCCCATTCTCACCCTTCCGGTTGGATGGAATGGGATACCTTCCTCCAGACATCGGTTTCCTCCCGAACCGATTATCATCTCTGTTGGACCCGAACCGCGACCCAGATGCGGCGACTTGCTCATTCAAGTTTCTCTCGATCAGCTGTGCCCGCTCATACAAATTATTGTAATCTTTCAAATTCAGCGGCACGAGCGGATCCTTAATCTCTAGTCTGAGGCCATCCCTGAACCTACAAGCTTTGTCCACTAGACAGCTCGGTGAACTTTGCCTCGTCTCGATCCACGTACATCGAGGCCTTAATGAAGGCGTTGAAACTCTACCATCTTCTATTCTCTTGCACAATCAGAAAAAATACTTCCCATTAAAGACTTCAACTAAGGCGTTCCATACCGAAATCACACCTTCTAGAAACACTCTTCCTCTAGTGGCTTCCCACTAAGTGCTAGCGTTTCCTTGCAGCTGGTAGACCAATAGGACTACCTTGTCTTCATCAGAGCACCTCAGTAGTGTGAAGACTTACTCGAGCTCTTTGATTTAGAGGGTTGTAGCCTCGGGATCACCTACTCCTAAGAACCTCGGTGGGTTTAGCTTAAGAAATCGCTCTATTAACTTGTGTATTGATTGCTCGCTGATCACATTCCCAAGCGAGACTTCAGTAGGTGCGGTTGCAGTAGCGACAACGGCATTAGTAGTAGTAGTGGCAGCAGCGGTGGTGGTAGCTTGATTCTGTGCTTGCTATCCCATCAAATTCCCAAGAGTCTCAAGCGCTTGTACGATCCTGTCTATTCTAGGATCGTGGGTGCTGCTACACCAGTATCGGCCTGCGGTGGTACTCTTTCCGTCGCGCTGGCCTGAGCCGATGCTCTACCTCGAGTACCGACCCTAGTCGGTGTCCTATCTTGAGTGACAGGTGCAATAGTCCTCTTCCAAGAGGTCCTCTACTCTGGATTGCTCATAATGCAGACTCTTTATAGAACCCGCTTTCCAATTCCACACAGAATTAGATGTCTGAGTGACCCACACAAACAATCAATCAATCAATCATAGGCAGAAGCATAAGGAAAAGGCCTTTCCTACTAACTATCCCAAAATACATTGCACCTTATCACTCCAGACACTAACCAAACCAGCTCTGATACCACTTCGGGCCGAGATGTCATGCCTTGAACCCCGGACACAAGCACATCGCTCAGTGGTCGGCTAAAAATGCGACGTTCCCAGGACGTGTCGCCAACCCATTCGTTTTATGCATATGCAGAAGTAAATTAAATAGATACCCTGACAACCATCAAACACTAAGATAGTAAAATCATATGCCACCACCTTTCGTCACGCCCCAAACCTCGGACACGCACACATACCTTAACGATCAACTGAAATTCGACGTTCCTAGGACACGTCGTCGATTTATGCACATGCAGAAGTGAACTAATAAACTCCAGACAACAACCAAACATGGAATAGAAAAGTAGGACAACCAATTTTCACAAAACATACTTTATAAACATATCAGGTTTATATACAGGAGTTTATATCCAAAAGAAGCTACTAAACCAATTCTACCCCATACCATACCTACTCAAGATCTAGGTCCACTACGACACCGTCTGGGATGTTGATGTCCAATGGGTTAGCTTCCTCTACTCCAGGCCCTTTAGCCTCAGGCCTCGAGTTTGCCATGATATCTTCTAGTATATCGATAGCATGCACGGGGTGAAGCACCTCGTCATACTTGGTTTCGACGATAGGTCAGTCAAAACCCTCCAAAGGACCCTCCCAAATCCCGTTGGGCTAGTTCAGGAACCACACTTTGAAGCGATGAGGTACTAAGTGAGATAGGCCCTCATCGACCCAAAGAGTGGTCACTACAAGCTCACGGGTCCAGGTGGTCCCGGGGATGGGGAGAAAGGTAGTTTCGGTCTCCATCTCCCATAGACACCCAATAAGGACATGACGGACCTCCATCTAAGGACCTGAAAAAGGGTTAACCACCACAGGGTGAGATAAAAATCTCAGCGAGTCTACACCCTAAACCCCGATTAGGACGAGAATTCACTTAGAAGCAGCTTATACACGCACCATATAAGACTTACCTCGCATAAGTATCTCCTTGCACATTAGTACATCTCATATATCATATGCATACAGTAAATGCATTCAATAACTGGAACACCTCATATCATTAATCAAATATTCACAAAGGTCCTGATTATAAGACCAAATCGTTATGACACGTCCCATTCCGTGCCACACAATTTCGTCCCATAATCAGGCGCGGCTATCTCAATCACTCGAGCATGTTCCAATTATTTACGACCCAATGGCCACAGCCAACTCATCAGTCATCGATAATTCGTCATAATCGGGCATCGTCCTGCTTTGTCAAACATGGCAACGTCTACATCTAGATGGTATTCCTGAAGGAGCATCGGTCCAGCCTCCACTACGACAAGCATCCGTTGTCAAGGGAATCTAAACTTAATTAGGCATCGTCCCGTGTGAACGCATCAGGACGGGTTCCGATAATGACCACACACACATCCATGGTCGGCCAACAACATCGTGCCTTGCACTCAAATACTTCCATTTCAAATAATGGATTTGACCAATTTTCTTAGTAATAAAAATACCTGGTAAAAATAATTGTGCGTGGTCACATAGTCAAATCGATCCACGAAACATGTACTCTCACATTTAAAAATTCCACGATTTTATCTAATACATAAAGTATTTTTGGCGTCAAACCCGACACCCCGTATTTTCTAATTAAATACCATTAAATCATATTTTTACAATAATAATTAAAAATCATCACCAAGCATCCAATTGCATAATTTAGCAATCAATTTCACAAATCAATTCAACCATGACGATCAACATAAAATTCTACAAACCGGCTATCCAAGTATAATTTACGTTAATTATAATTAATTAAATAAATTGTAAATTATTTAAACTAAATCACTTAATTAATTTAGATTGGTTAATCGAACTAACTTAATTAAGCTAACCAATCTAATTTAGCTAACTAATTTAATCTAATTATGCTAACTAAATAACCTAACTAACCACTTAACTAACTAGTATAGTGACTAACTAATCCTAACTAATTTAGTTACACTAACTAACTAACCATATATCCTAATTAACCTTAAACTAATCCCCCTAAGTGCAAGTAACTTCCTAATCCAGGATTAGGGCATTAACTCACCAGATTAGCGAGGCAACAAGTTCACAGCAATAATGGCACGATGGCGGTGAGATCTCGTGTCTATAGTGACTCCAACGGAGGGCTGGAAGGGACTGAAAACAGCCTTGAAAGTCCATAGCTTGAGCTGGTCGAGCTAGCTCTGCTCGATTCTGAGCTAAGCTGGTAGGCTTGGCTTAGGTGAAGCTAGGACGGCGCTGCTGGAGCGGATGCAGCCACGCGAACGAGCGGCTGGGCTCGCAGACAGCAGGTGAATGGGGGTAATGAGCCGGTGGCCTGGTCAGGATAGCGGGCAGGCGGATGGCTTAGACGGGGACTGGCGGATAGAGGGGAGGTGAGGAGCTGGGACTGTTGGCGAGCTGGTAGTAGACGGTTAGGCAGATGGTCGATTCAGTGGGATTGGTTGGGTAGTCGAGTAGCTGGAGTTGTGATGGAAATGGAGGTTAAAGAAGAGAAGAAGAAGAAGAAGCATAAGAAAGCAGCAACAGGGGGTTACGCCATGGAGGAAGAAGGGGGAAGAAGAGAGGGAAAAAGGGGCTTGGGAGTCAAAGCAAGAGCCAATAAACTTTCAAGACAAATATCTATGCACTTGAGTACATAAACCACAAAGTCTTCAACTCCCTATTATCAAGGCATCCACCAATGGCTGATTTCCTTCCAAATCATCACCAAATAATCCAATTTGAAGGCCAAAATAGACCCATTCAGCAGCCATACGAATTTCCATCCATTTCTTCTCAATTTCTTCACAAACTAAGCTATTTTGGTAGCCCAAAAATCCCATGCCATAGCCCCTACGAATTTCTTCCATTTTCTTCACAAAATAATCCATTTTAGTGGTCAAAAATTCAACTAGGGCTGCCCATCCGAATTTCCTCCTATTTAATTTTGCCGAATTTGATTTTTCCACCGAAATTCCGAGCTCGACAGAATTTCTCCAAAAGATGAGACGAGGTCCTAAAATAAATCGTGACATGCTCGAATGTTTGATTCCTGAAATCAAGTTTAATTTCGTGGTTAAAATCAACCGGACGCGATTTTAGCACGACCTAACCTCCCGAGTAGCTTTTAGGGATTTTATCGCATTTCACCCGTGGTCGATAATTTTCGATCCACGTTTGTGTATCTTCGACACGTCGGCGACTCTCAGTTGTCGTAAAAATCTCAAGGTTTCAATTACGAATACCGAGTACAGAATCAACAGAAAATTGGGTTAGTGTCGTTCGATGAGATTTTTACAATAAGGTGGAATCACGCACAATTCAATTGCGTGCTTCTGTCGAGTCAACCTATATCCAATCACTAATTGTTTATAACGGTGCCATATTGACCCTTGCCG
The DNA here is from genome assembly GCF_016545825.1 of Eucalyptus grandis. Taxonomy (NCBI): domain Eukaryota; kingdom Viridiplantae; phylum Streptophyta; class Magnoliopsida; order Myrtales; family Myrtaceae; genus Eucalyptus; species Eucalyptus grandis. The sequence continues at coordinate 2,892,035 of NC_052614.1, read as the reverse complement.
ATTATCACGGTCGAGCAGTTGATTTTTGATCGAATTCTAAAGTCTGTCGCGTTTATATCCCTTAACGGCTTCACCTGATAGGTTAGTTAACTCGTGAGTGATCAGTTCAGAGAAAAAGAACCATAGGCGCGTCGACGAAAAGCCCATTTCATATTATCAAAACAGGGTCGAATTTTCAAGATGTCACAACTTTTCCTCTCTTATAAAAATTTCATCCTCGAAATTTAAACCATTACAATTCTTTCACAAAAAGGTGAGGGTATTAAAGTCTCATCAATTCTTCGCTTTCCCACGTAGCTCCTTTTGTCCCATGGTGTTACTAGACCACTTTCACCAAAGAGATCATCTTGGTGCGCAAAACTTGCTCCTTCCAATCTACTATTTGGACTGGTCTCTCCACGTATGACATTCTCTCGTCCACGTCTAATTCTTCAAAATTTAGCATGTGGGTTGGGTTAGGTTCATACTTTCTTAACATCGACACGTGAAAGACGTCATGCACCTAAGCAAGTCTTGGTGGTAACGCAAGACGATATGCCAAAGTCCTAATTCTTTTAAGAATTTCAAAGGGACCAACGTACCTCGGACTTAATTTTCCTTTCTTGCCGAAGTGTGAAGTACCCCTCATTGGTGACACTTTAAGAAATATGTGCTCACGACCTTTGGAATTCCAATGGTCTTCGCTGCTTATTTACATAACTTTTCTGGCGACTCTAAGTAGTCTTCAGTCTTTTTCGAATGACTTTAATGGCGTCAACTAACTATTGGACTAACTCAGGGCCCATAATCTTACTCTTCCCAATTTCGTCTCAACAAATAGGAATTTTGCACGCTCTTCCATACAACGCTTCAAACGGTGCCATATGGATGCTCTACTGATAACTGTTGTCGTATGCAAACTCAAATAGATGAAGCCGTTCCTCCCAGCTTCCTTTGAAGTCCCACACGCAAGCTCTCAGCATGTCCTCGAGAGTTTGAATCGTTAGCTCAGACTAGCCATCCGTCTGCGGATGATAGGCTGTGCTGTACTACAGTTTCGTTCCCAATGCAGTATGTAAACTTTTCCAAAAAGCTGCTGTGAACTTCGAGTCTCGATAAGACGTAATCGTCACTAGAACTCCATGCGGACAAAATATCTGACTCCTTGGTAAGCTCATCACAAAATCCATTGTGATATGCTCCTATTTCCACTTGAGAATCTTGAGAAGTTGGAAAAGTCCTCCTGGCTTGCAATGTTATGCTTTCACTTGCTGACACGTCAAACACTTGGTGACATGTATGGCAATATTCGCCTTCATACTAGTCCACCAAAAGTGTTGACGCAGGTTTTGACACATCTTCGTATTGCCTAGATGAATGTGGCAACTACTGCGATGAGCTTCTGTCAAGATCTCCTTAAGTTCCGCATCATCAGGTACACGGAATTTTCACAAAACTTTAGTGTTCCGTCCTCGGAAACCTGAAAATCATCTTCCTCTTTTCTATATCTTCTTGCAAAATTTTCTGGGTCTCAGGGTTTGTCAATTGTAATGTCTTAATCCTTATCTGCACTTCCGGTTCAATTCTGAGGGTGGCCATAAGACTTGAAAGGTGGCCTATCTCAAATTTGAAAACCAAAATTCGGCTCCTCAACATCGTATCCATGACAGTTGCTAAATAACCTTGGCAACCCACCTCTAACAAATAGGTTGCCTCAAGCGACGAAATTAAAGTAATCGAGGGTCCTCCTCGATTCCCAACTACTCAAAACTTTCACCCGCTAATAGTTTAAACTGGATTACTTCACAATAACAACCCATTACAGCAAGATGCTCCTTGAGCCAAATAACAATTCAACACAATTCGTTGCTTCTTGAACCAACCCATTTTAATTACAATATCAAAGTCACACATATGCAAAATAGTTAAACATAACTTTAGCTAGTGATCCTCCTTTCTACGACCTTATTTCAATAAACCAAAGTTCTACAAGTTTGACAACACTTTTGTCGCGCCACTCTGATAACATTATCCCAAAAACATTCTTCCCCTGGTCGATGCATAACTCGGTTCATTCATGTTCCCTTTACCATCCTAGTAGTGCCCTCTATGCGGTAGTGGTGTCTGTGCTCCCTTGGACCTATGCGGACAATCCTTCACCTCGTGGCCATGTTGACCACATTTGTAACATGTTCCCAATCTACCAGGACATGGGGTTGGTCCATGGTTCCTTCTACAAATTCGGCACACATCGCTCGGGCGAGGTTCTGGCTTTTTGATTCCACCCCTTCGGTTGGGTGGAATGGAATACTCTCCTCCAGTCATCTGCCTTTTTCCAAACCGATTACCATCTCTACTGGACCCGAACCACGACTCAGATGCGGTGGCTCGTTCATTCAAGTTTCTCTCAATCAGTTGTGCCCGCTCATATAAATCATTGTAATCCTTTAGATTTAGCGGAACAAGCGGATCTTTTATCTCCAATCGGAGGCCATCCCTGAACCTCTTTACTCTGTCTATTGGATCCTTGATCAATCTAGGCGCGTACTTGGACAGCTTGGTGAACTTCGCCTCGTACTAATCCATAGACATCAGGCGTTGAAATTCTGCCATCTTCTGTTCCCTAGCACAGTCAGAGAAGTACTTCCCATTGAAAACTTCCACAAAGGCATTCCACATCGGGACCACGCCCTTGGGAAACCCACTTCCTTTGGTGGCTTCCTACCATGTACTTGCATTCCCCTATAGCTGGTAGCTCGCCAGGACTACCTTGTCTTCATCAGAGCACCTCAATAGTACGAAGACCTTCTCTAACTTGCGGATCTAGAGGGTTGCAGCCTCGGGATCGCTTGTTCCAGTGAACCTCGGCAGGTTCAACTTCAAAAACTGCTCTACTAACTTGTGCATCGGTCGCTCCCCGATCACATTTCCAGGTTGGACCTCAGCTGGTGCGGTAGTAGTGGCGGTGGCAGTAGCAGCGGCTTGATTTTAAGCCTGCTGCCCCTTCAAATTTCCCAACATCTCAAGCGCCTGAATGATTCTAAGCCTGCTGCCCCATCAAATTTCCTAACGTCTTGAGCACTTGAATAATCTCGTCTATTCTAGGATCGCCACGTGCTGCTACACCAGTATTGGCCTGCAGTGGTACTCTCTCTCTCTCTCTCTCTCTCTCTCTCTCTCTCTCTCTCTCTCTCTCTCTCTCTCCCTCACTGACTGAGTCGACGCCCTTCCTCGAGTACCAACCCTAGTCGGCGTCCTACCCCGAGTAATAGACGAAACAGTCCTCTTCCAAGGAGTTCTCTTCTCCGAATCGTTCGTAATATAGATTCTTTATAGAACCTACTTTTCAATTCCACATAGAATTAGAAAACTGAACAACCTACACAAAACAATCAATCAATTAATCATAGGTGTCTGCATAACGAAAAGCTTTTCCTTTTACTATCCCCAAACCCATCGCACCTTATTATTCCAGACACTGACCAACTCTGATACCACTTCGGGCAGGAATGTCACACCCCGAACCTTGGACATGCACACATCCCTCGGAGATCGACTAAAATGTGACGTTCCTAGGATGCGTCTCTGACCCAATCGATTTATATACATGCGGAAGCGAACTAATAAACTCCAGACAATAATCAAACATGAGATAGAAAAGCAGGACAACCAATTTTCACAAAACATACTTTATAAACAAATCAGGTTTATATATAGGAGTTTATATCCAAAAGAAGATGCCAAGCCAATTCTACCCCGAACCCTACCTACTCGGGATCTGGGTCCACTACGACACCGTCTGGGATGTCGATGTCCAACAGGTTAGCTACTTCTACTCCGGGCCCTTCAGCCTCGAGCCCCGAGTTCGCCATGATATCCTCTAGTATATCGATATCATGCACAGGGTGAAGCATCTCTTCATACTCGGTTTTGATGGCAGACCTGTCAAAATCCTCCAAAGGACCCTCCCGAATCCTGTTGGGCTAGTTTACGCTTTGAAGCGATGAGGTACCAAGTGAGATAGGCCCTCATCGACCTAAAGAGTGGTCACTACAAGCTCACGGGTCTAGGTGGTCCCGGGATAGGGAGAAGGGTAGTCTTGGTATCTACCTCTTGTAGACACCCAAAACGGATGTGACGGACCTCCATCTAAGGACCTAAAAAAGGGTTAACCACGACGGGGTGAGATAAAAATCTCAATGAGTCTACACCCTAAACCCCGATTAAGAAGACAATTCACCTTGAGGAAGCCTACACATGCACCATAGATGACTTACCTCACATCAGCACCTCCCTGCACATTAATACATCTCATATATCATATGTATACAGTAAATGCATTCAATAACTAAAACACCTCATATGATTCATCAAATATTCACAAGAGTCCCGATTATAAGGCCAAATCGTTATGACACGTCCCATTCCATGCCACACAATTTCATCCCATAATCAAGCATGGTTATCTCAATCACTAAAATGTGTTCTCATTATTTACCACCCAATGGCCATAGCCAACTCATCAGTCAGCAATCATCCAGCATAACCACGCGTCGTCCCTCTATGTCGAGCATGGCAACGTCTACATCTAGACAACATTCTTGAATGAGCATCGATCCAACCTCCACTGCGACCGGCATCCGTTCTCAAGGACATCTGAACTTAATCAGGCATCGTCCCGTGTGCACGCATCTGGACGGGTTCCGATAATGACCACACGCACATCCATGCTCGACCAAGAACATCGTGCTTTGAACTCAAATACTTCTATTTCAAATAATGGACTTGGCCAATTTTCTTCATATTAAAAATATCCAGTAAAATAATTGTGCTTGGTCACACAATCAAATCGATCCACAAAACATGATACTCTCCCATTTAAAAACTTCACAATTATATATAATACATAAAATATTTTTGGCGTCAAAACCCAACACTAGGTATTTTTCTAATTAAATACTATAAAATCATATTTTTGCAATAATAATTAAAAATCATCACCAAGCACCCAATTGCATAATTTAATAATCAATTTCACAAATCAATTCAGCCACAATGATCAGCGTAAAATTCTACAAACCGGCTATTCCTGTATAATTTACTCTAATTATAATTAATTAATTAATTAAATTGTAAATTATTTAAACTAAATCACTTAATTAATTTAAACCGGCTAATCGAACTAACCTAATTGAGCTAACCAATCTAATTTAGCTAAGCTAACTAATTTAATCTAATTAAGCTAACTAAATAACCTAACTAACCACCTAACTAACTAGTCTAGGTAACTAAGGGTGTGTTTGGTAACGTTTCTGTTTAAAAATTGTTCCAGTAAACAGAAATAGAAAAAAGTGTTTCTATTCCAGGGAATAATTTTTAACCAAAAACGCGTTTGGTAACTATATAAAATTTATGTTTCTGGAATATAAAAAGAACATAAACACGTTTGGTAACTGCACAAAATTTCTGTTCCTAGAATAGAAAAAGAACAAAAACACGTTTGGTAACTGCACAAAATTTATGTTCCAATTTTTTTTTGAGTGTCTTTTTTTTAATAAAGTGTAAACTTGGTATTGAATTATTATTCTCATGAAATGCTCATCAATTTAATTTTGTTCATAGTAAGTGAAAACAAACATTCTAAACATGATCATATTTGCTTACTTGGAAGAAAATTTTTAAGTTTGTACCAAAATTTTCCCAATTGCTTTTTTTTTTTAATAAAGTGTAAACTTGGTTTTGAATTCTCATTATCATAAAATGCTCATCAATTTAGTTTTGTTCATGGTGAGTAAAGTCAAACATTTTGAACATGGTTATAAGTGCATACTTTGAAGAAAATTTTATAAATAAACTTTGTACCAAATTTTTCTCACGTGCCTTTTTTTTTTCAATAAAGTGTAAACTTGGTATTGCATTATCACTCTAATGAAATGCTCATCAATTTAATTTTGTTCATGGTGGGTGAAGACAAACATTCTGAACATGGTCATGTGCATACTTGGAACAAAATTTCGTAAGTAAAATTTGTACAATAAGAGCTAGCTAAAGAAGAATATCTTATAGATCTCTACATAGACCCTTTCATACATAACATCACAATAATGAAGTAATATAGTTCATTGTTCAACTTCATCACATTGAATTTGATAAGTGAGTACTTAAAAACAAAAGTACAAAAGTCAGAAACACAAAGTCATGAAATCCCAGGCATATTATGATCCCTCGCCATTTTATTTGCAATCCTTGTCCTAAGCATGTTTATTCTAGGTGCATCATGCAATGTATCATCTGCAACCTCAGGACAAAGAGGCAAAGATAGTTCTCAATTTCTGCAGGCATGTCATAATTGATCACATGTTGAATGTTAGGAAAGTCCAACCCCTTTGAAGCAACATCTGTGACAACCAAGACATCTTTCATGCCTGCCTTAAACGATGAAATAGCATATTCTCTCTCTTCCTAGTCTTTGCCACCATGAATAGCCACTGCTTCAACTCCTTTCAAAAGTAGATACTCATGAATGTCATCCACAGCGGCCTTGTTCTCACAGAATATAAGGACAGGGGGTGGAGTTTTCCGAAGGCACTCAAGAAGGTAAACAATTTTTGCCTCCCGTTTGACATACTCAACCTCCTGAATGACATCAAGATTTGCAGCACTGCTCTTCCCACATTGACCGTGACAGGCTTCACCGAGCACTTCTTGCAAAATTTTGAATTTTAGTAGGCATAGTGGTAGAAAAGAGGAGCGTTTGACGTTGAGCTTTGAAGTGGTCGAACACCTCCCTTATATCATCTTCAAATCCCAATTCCACCAATCTGTCAGCCTCATCTAAAGTAAGGTACCTGCAGAAAGCAACATATCAATATAATTTTCCCGCAAATAACAAGTCCGAATATTTAAGACAACAAGTGCATTAACAGAAAATCAAGATTGAGGCTAATTTAGGAAAGAGTGCAAGATGAAGAATCTTGGTTCCAGTGAAATCCCATATCCTCGTGGACAAAGAGGCAAAGATAAGAACTCAAAAAGCAATCTCAATCAATGTCCCATGCCACGCTATTTAACCTTTGAGCTAGCATTGACCATTGGAATCAAATGGTGCACATAGAACTCAAGCAAAAACATAGAGCACTGAGAACGCAAAAATATGCTTGACTTAAGCACTATTGAGTTTTTTCAATGCAGATTTATTGAAGATTCGATGTAGTTGCTTCAGAGTAGGGATAACATTTAGTATTTGGCGTTTCACGTCTGCTGTCCACTAATAACTTCCTACCAATAGCAAACCAATCAACTTGCCAATGCATGATCATACGCCAATAGTTACATATGGAATTATTCAGAGACAACCAGATGTTGTGGAAAGCAGTGTACAAGTTCAAAAGGTATAAAAGGATGAATTAAAGGATTTTACCTGCAATTATCAAGGTTCATCTTTTTCTTTGCCAAAGATATCCTTCAATCTATCGGGAGTAGCAACAACAATGTGCACTCCCTTCCTCACAACCTCCACCTGCGACTGCATATCCACTCCGCCAATACATAACAGAGCCCTCAACTCTGGATATCCAGCCTCTCTCAACGGAACCAAAAACTAATTCCACAACTTCATATGTCTGTCTCGCGAGCTCTCTTGAAGGGCGACAACCAATCCGAAAGGTCCTTCACCGTGAGCAACGGGGCATCATCATCTCCTCTTGAAGAGCAATCATGATCATCAGCAACACGAAAACCAAAGTCTTCCCTGACCCCGTGAATGCAATCCCTATCATATCTCTGCCCGCCAAGACCACCGGAAGACCCTGCACCTGAATCGGCGTCGGATGCACAATCCCCTTCGCTTTCAACTTCTTCAAAATAGAGTCTGGGAACCTCATATCCTTAAAATTATTTATTGGTGGTAGGATATCCTCTCCATCAACAATAATATGCCACCGTTTCCGAATCATATCGCACCGCTTCCCGACATCCTCCGAATCGGCAACGGCAGCTTCCACCTAGTTAGCAGCGCGGCTCGGTGTAAATGATTCCCTTCGCCAACTCGCGGACCGACATCAAGGTCTTGCAATTGGATAAGTTCTCGTCCCGATCTCGAGCAAGCGACAAGCCGATGCCGCAGATCGACGAGCAACGGTACCCTAGATCCGGGCGAGCGTTGCTCGCCTGATCTGCGAGACTAACTCGAGCAAGCGTCTCGCAGATCTAGGCAAGTGCTAGCTCGAGCGAGCCCTCACACTCGAGCTCCGAGCAGCCATCGCCCAGATCTGCGAGGGGTGGCTCTCGCCGAAGCCCTCGTCAATCGGTGAAGGAGGAGCAGTGAGCATGTTCACCTAGTGAAGGAGTGTTGACACTTAAAAAAAAAATTATTGCATGTAGATTATTTAGGTGTTTAGTATAGTTTTTAAAATGGAAGATTTTTCCCTTAAAAAAAAATAATTAATTAATTAAAAATTTTAAAAAAAAAAAGAAAAAAAGTTTAAAAAAATTAAAAAGAAAAAAAAAAAAAAAAAAAGTTGGGGTCAATGATCTAAATGTGGCTAGCCAAGCCCAAGAGGTCAGATTGGAATTAAAATGACAAATTGGGGCCAAAATGCAATTTCCAAAAGTTGAGGGACCAATTCGCAAATTTTTCAAAATTTCACTCGAGCCCTTTAAATCATCATCTGGGCCCCCAATTGAGTTAAAATTGAACTTGGGTCAAGTCTAATTAATCGAATCGGGCAAAAAATGACCTAATTGCATTGGCCTAATTGCATTGTATTTGGGATTCTTGGGTAAGAAATTGGCCAACTTTGAGGGACTCTCTTGCAAAATTAGGTGGAGAAAAGGGTGAAAAATGGTCAAGATCTTAAACTACTATTAATGAGGTTGCTAATTGATCAAAAACTGGGGCCAAATTGATGGATTAAAGCACTCAAACCAGCTACCAAAAATCTGCACACTCAACAGCAGTTAAAAAAATTGGCTAAGTCGAGAGTGGGTGGAGTAGCCCCGTTGACAGGCTGGGTAGGTGGACAAGAGACCGACCAAAAATCCCTTAATTTAGGGGATAAGATCACGGAAGCAAGGTCTTTCGAGGGACGGGAGAAAGAGACGAGAGAGAGAGGAGAGAGCTCGGAATCGATCCCCAAAGAAGCCCTCAGAAGCAACTCTAGAAAAGAGAATTCCAGAAATTCCAGACCGACCTGGAGAGAGAAAAGTGAGATTTTCACACACCTACGGCCAAATTAGCCAAAACCTTCAACTAGAGAGTGAAACTTCATTAAAAATTCTTTCCAACCATAGGTTGCACGTCCCAAATGGAGATCGGGAAGGTCTCCTAAAGCCCCCCGAAACAGTGCCCTCTTGGCGGGCCAAGAAAGTCCGAAAATTTTTCTAAGTGTTGAGACCGATTGGTCACGAGTGAGGGAAAGCCAATGTTTTTTGAAAAAGTTGAGAGATAAATGAGGAAAATCTTGACTTTTACCCAAAACTAGAATACATATAGTTTGGCGTGGTTTAATTTTTCCAACAAAAGACGTCTTGAAGTCTAATGTTAGAGGTCAACGAAAACCTTTGTTGTCAGTTCTTTTTTTGCATATCTCATTTCCAGTTGAAGAAGCCAATTTCCACAGGCCCCCCGAGGATAATTTTTCGGTTTCATCGGCCAAGAACCACTTGAAAAGGAAACTAGGAAGTAAGGTAAGCATCCTAGATGTACTTATTTTCGAGTTTGAGCATGTTTTGATCATAAAAATCAAGAGGAAAACCAGCCCGGAAAACTGATTTCTGAGGCTGAAATTTTTCTAAGTGTTTGAAATCTCTTCAAGAGTGTTGCATGTGTGCTTCTTGGAGAGGTCATTCTCTATGATGTTTGTTGCATTTAAAAGTTCATGTTATCTACTTTCACTCGGATCAAGTAGTGTTTCCCTTAGATCTCGTATGTAATGAGTGTCGGGGCTTGAATATGGGCATTCAACCTATTTGCTTGACTTGGGTTCAAATCCAGATTTGCAAAATTTGCTCGAACCCGCATATTGGAGGACAATTTCAGCTTGGTTCTTGTGTGTTTTAGGCTATGATCTTTATCTAATCTTACTCTTTGCATGTGTTAGTTTAACCTTGATGTTTTGGTTCCACATAATATTGCTCATGCGTTGAGATTGAAGGCTGCAAACATAGCCTGAGAAAGCTGGTTCGGGATAATTTGATGCATGCCAAGTGTTCGACAAAATGCGTAAACCAAGTTTCGATCTTGAAATGGTCGATTTGAGCTTGGTTCTTGTTATATTCATGTGCTGTGTTACTCCATGTTAGCATAGATCGGTTTAAGGAATTTATTAATTTTAAAAAGAATAATAATAAATAAAAAAGAGAAAAATATGAAAACTTCAAAAATATCAAAAAATGTTAGATAGCATCAAATTAGGATAGAAATGACATATATGAAATTTTCGGTCGTCGGCCATCTCAATCTTAATTTCCAAAAAATAATTAATTAATAAATATTAAAATTTCAATTTAGCTCAAATTAAAGCCCAATTAAATAAACGGACTTCACCACGGTCACAAAGATAAAATTCGGTCTTGGGCCATCCCAGTTGAATTTCCGGAAAATAAATAATTATTTAATTTAATTCCAAAATTAATATTTAAATACAAAAATTTCACTTATGCCCGAAAAGCCTAATTGAAGCCCGATTAGGTCGGGAAAAATCCCGGGCTACCCTCAATAAATAGTAGACCATGTCTACTTGCTAATTGCACACTCAATTTGTCTAATTCGCATCACAATTGACTAATAAACACTAATCTATTCTAATCTAACCACCTAAACCTAATTAATTAAAACTAAACCACCCTTAAGCATAATTAGCCAACTAATCATGGATTAGTGACATTACTCACCGGATTTTAGCGCAAAACGGACCAATCCGATGGGGATGACACAAGGGTCGTTTCTTCCCAAAGCACGGCTCGAGTTCGGGGCCGGAAACGGCCCAAAGCGGGCCACGAGCCTACTAGAAACCCACTCCGTGGGTTGCTGGTTTGGCTGCGAAACAGGGGAAAACAGAGATGACTAGGGGCGGAGAAGGGTCGGGAAGGCGAGTGGCGGTCCGGTGAGGTCACACAGCGGGCTCGGCGGCTTGCTCGGCTGCTCACGATGGCTGGACGGGGCGAACAGGGGCGAAACAAGGCTAGGTCGCGCGAGGGACGGATGGCAGCGAGCGGCAGGTGCGCGGGCATGCGTGGACAGCGGAACGGCGGCGAGCTGCGGCGGTGCGTGGGCGGCGACGGCGGCCGGCTGCTGTCTCGGTGAGCTGCTATCTTCGCTTCAGCTTCTCTTTCTGTTCGCTGGTTGCACAAAGAAGAAGAAAGGAAGGAGGGGAAGAAGTCGGTCACGTGGGGGAGTGGGAGAGAAGAGAGAGGAGAGAGATGAAGAGATAAGAAGAAGAGGTTTGAAAAGTCAAAGTGAGAGGGGAAAAAGCAAGTGGGTGACAACCCACTATTCGGTGGAATGGGGGGATCGCACAAGGGGGAGGGGAGAGGAGAGGAGAGAGAGAGAGAGAGAGAGAGAAAAAAAGAAAAAGAAATAAAAAAAAGAAAATAGTACAATAATAAGAAAAATTACCTTATTCTTATTACCACTATTATTTTCCATTTCTCTTTCCCTTTTTATTTTCTTTCGGTCTTCATATTTCCTCCGATAATTTCTTTATTGAAATTTCGGACTCGTCAATAATTTGATGGACGATGAGTTAGGATCCTAAAAATGAATTGTGACACGCTCGAATATTCGATTCCCAAAACCAAATTAAATTTCATGGTTAGAATCAATCAAACGCGATTTTAGTCCAATCCAACCAGTTGAGTAGCTTTTAGGGATTTTACTGCAGATACATCCATTAACGGCTTCACCCAATAGGTTAGTTAACTTGTGAGTGATCAGCTCAGAGAAAAAGGACCATAGGCACATTGACGACATGTCCATTTCACTTTATTGAAACATGGTCGAATTTCAGGATGTCACAACTCTTCCCCTCTTATAAAAATTTCGTCCTCAAAATTTAAACCATTACACACTTTGCTAAAAAAGGCAAGGGTACAACTGTCTCATCGACTCTTCAGTCTCCCAAGTCGCTCCTTCAGTGTCGTGGTGTTGCCAGACCACTTTAACCAACGGAATGGTCTTTGTACGCAGAATTTGCTCTTTACGATCAACAATCTGAATTGGGCTTTCAACGTATGACACACGGTCATCCATGTCCAATTCCTCGAAATTGAACACGTGGGTCGGGTCAGGCTCGTACTTTCTTAACATCGACACGTGAAAGACGTCATGCACTTGCGCCAATCTTGGCGGCAACGCAAGACGATACGCTAGGTTTCCAATTTTTTCAAGAATCTCAAACGGACCTACGTACCTGTGACTCAGCTTGCCTTTCTTACCAAAGCGTGAAGTTCTCCTCATTGGTGACACTTTCAGAAAAACGTGATCACTAACTTGGAATTCCAAAAACCTTCGACGCTTATCTGCATAACTTTTCTGCCTGCTCTGCGCTGTCTTTAATATGTCTATGATTATTGTCACGGCATCTACTGATTGCTGAACCAACTCTGGGCCTGTTATCTTCCTTTCTCCGACTTCATCCTAACATACTGGAGTTCTGCACACTCTGCCATACAACACTTCAAATGGAGCCATCTCGATATTCTGTTGATAATTGTTGTTGTAGGCGAATTCCACCAGATGAAGCCGATCTTCCCAACTTCCTTTGAAGTCTATTACACACGCTCTCAGCATGTCTTCAAGAGTCTGAATTGTCCTTTCAGACTGGCCATCCGTCTGAGGATGATATGCCGTACTGTACTGAAGCTTTGTACCTAAAGCACTCTGCAAGCTCTTCCAAAAAGCAGCAGTAAACCTCGGGTCTCTATCAGATGTTATCATAACCGGCACTCTATGCATACGAACCACGTGACGCACATACAGGTCTGCATGTCTATCCAGACTCAGGTCCTTTCGAACTGCAATGAAGTGAGTCGACTTTATCAGCCTGTCGATTACTACCCAAATCGAATCATTTCCTCTTTGACTCCTTGGTAGTCCAATCACAAAATCCATCGTGATATGCTCCCATTTCCATTATGGGATCGCGAGAGGTTGCAGAAGTCCTCCCGGCTTGCAATGTTGGGCTTTTACTTGCTGACAAGTCAAACACTTGGTCACATGTTTGGCGATGTCCGCCTTCATACCTGACCACCAATAGTGTTGACGCATATTCTGATACATCTTGGTACTTCCAGGATGAACGCTGTAATTGCTACTACGTGCTTCAGATAAAATATCCTCTCTAAGCTCTACATCATCAGGTACAACCAACGTCCACGAAGCCTCAGTACCCCATCATCAGAAACTTGAAAATCAACCTTTCTTTTATCAGTATCCTCTTGAAGAATTCTCTGTATGTCTAGATCTATCGGTTGGAGTTCTTTGATTCTGACCTAGACATCTGGCTCAATTCTGAGGGTGGCCATAAGACTCGAGAGGTGGCCTACCTCAAATTTGAATTCTGAATCCCGAGCTCTCTCGATTAAGTTCCACTCCTTAACCAAGATTTGTGCTATTGAAGACTTCCGACTCAATGCATCGGCAACCTTGTTGGCCTTTCCCGGGTGATATAGAATATCACAGTCATAGTCTTTCAGCAATTCCATCCATCGGCGTTGTCTCATGTTCAACTCCTTCTGACAGAACAAATACTTGAGACTCGATGGTCTATGAAGATCTGAAACTTTTCTCCACACAAGTAGTGCCTCCAAATTTTCAACGCAAATATGATGGCTGCGAGTTCCAATTCATGCGTCGGATAATTCAATTCATGAGGTCTCAACTGACGGGAAGCGTACGTAACAACTCTGCCATGTTGTATCAACACGCAACCCAATCCCTTGAATGACGCATCACTATAGATCTCGAATCCTCCAGGACCAGATGGAATCGTCAGTACAGGTGTGGTAGTAAGCTTTTCCTTCAGCTCTTGGAAACTACGCTCACACTTGTCTGACCATACAAATTTCTCTTCTTTCTTCAAGAGCTTTGTCAAAGGCGATGCTAATGCTGAGAAACCTTCCACAAACCATCTGTAATAACCTGCTAACCCCAGAAAACTTCTGATCTCTGTCACTGTTGTCGATCTTGGCCACTTGATCACGGCTTCTATCTTGCTTGGGTCGACGGAGATTCCTTCTCCGGAAATCACATGACCAAAGAACGCAACACGAGTCAGCCAAAACTCGCATTTGTTAAACTCAGCATACAACTGATGAGTCCTTAAGGTCTGGAGTACTACTCTCAAATGATTCTCATGCTCTTTCTCACTTCTCGAATAGACCAAGATATCATCTATGAACACGATCACAAACTGATCCAGATATTCCTTGAACACTCTGTTCATCATATCCATGAATGCAACTGGAGCATTCGTCAATCCAAACGGCATCATTGTAAACTTGTAATGACCATACCAAGTACGAAATGCTGACTTAGGAATATCCTCTTTCCGAATCCTCAGCTGATGATATCCTGTCCTTAAGTCGATCTTCAAGAATATTGATGCTCCTTGCAATTGATCAAACAAGTCATCTATCCTCGGCAATGGATACTTGTTCTTGATCGTTACGATTGAGTTGCGATAGTCGATGCACAAAGCAACGAACCATCTTTCTTCTTAACAAAACGAACGAGGTGCTCCCCAAGGTGATGCACTAGGACGAATAAATCCCTTATCCAGTAATTCTTGCATCTGCACCTTTAGTTCCTTCAACTCAGATAATGTCATTCGATAAGGTGCCTTTGAGATCGGTTCTGTCCCTGGTGCTAGCTCGATTACAAATTCAATCTCTCTTTCTGGCGGTAACCCTAGTAATTCTTTTGGAAAGACATCTGGAAATTCCTGTACCACTAAAATATCTTCCATTTTCAGCTCCTCAACTGTCGTATCCATGACAGTCGCTAAGTACCCTCGAAAACCCTCGTCTAACAAACAAGCTGCTTCCGGAGACGAGATTAAGGAAATCGAAGGTCCTCCTCGATTCCCGACAAACTCGAAGCTCTTACCCCATAGTGGGTCAAACTGAATCGCCTTGCGATAGCAGTCCATTTTAGCTCGTTGATTGGTGAGCCAGTCCATGCCAATTATCAAATCAAAATCATACATGGCTAGGACTAACAAGTCAATTTTCCCCACTCACTCACCAATCTCTAACTTGCACCCCGAACATCCCAAAGCAGCAATAACTTTATCTTTCAAGGGTGTAGATATGCAAATTGCCGACTCCAACAATACATGACTCAATCCTAGCATCCTAACATATTGCTCGGTAATGAAGGAATGGTTGCTCCTGAATCAAACAAAGCAAAAGCAGGTTGGTCGTTGAGCGAGACCATACTTGTAATCACGCTAGGCGCAGCTTCTGCCTGACCTTGGGTAATCCCGTACACAGTGCCCTGAACTGGAGGTCTCTGATGTCCTCCTTGCAGTGCATTCTGAGGGGCATACCCCTCTATCTGTCTCATTGGTGGCGGCGACAGCAACTGAGGTTGTCCTCTTTGCTTCTTTGGACAATATCTAGCTATGTGGCCCTGTTGGCCACATTCGAATCATGCACCCGTCCTAGCTGGGCACGATGCTATCCCATGTCTTCTCCCACAAAAGCGACATGCACCAACACTACTAGGTTTCGGCCTATTAAATCCACTTTTCTTGCTGGGCGGGCCTTGGAATCTATTTCCAAACATCGGCCTCTTTCCTTGGTGGATGTTGTCTCTATGAGAGCTAAACCTCGATCCAGATGAGGCAGCTTTATCATTCTGATCTTTCTCAATCTTCTGAGCTCTCTGATATATATCATTATAAGTCTTTAGATCCAGAAGGACTAAGGCACTGCTCATGTCCGGTCTGAATCCATCTCTGAACCTCCTCGCTCGATTCACAGGATTCTCGATTAACTCGGGGGCATATCACGAAAGTTCAGCGAACTTCGCCTCATACTCATCAACGATTAGGGAACCTTGGCGAAGACGTTGAAATTCGGCCATCTTCACCTCTCTGGCAGTCTTAGAGAAAAACTTATCATTGAAGGCTTCACGGAAAGTGTTCCAATCCTGAACAGCGCCTTCTGGAAAGATCATTTCACGAGTTGTCATCCACCAAATGTCCGCAACTCCATCCAGCTGGTAAGTTGATAACATTACCTTCTCAGTCTCATTGCACATCAGCAGTGCAAACGCCTTCTCGAGCTTCTGAATCCATGAAGAAGCAGCTTGAGATCTCCGCACCCGGAACAACGGCGGATTTAACCTTAGGAAATGCTCCACCAACTTATGGATTGGTCTTGCGGACCACTATCTCCGGTGGACCTTCTACATTCACGGTGGCTGGAGCAACGGCAGGTGCGACTGCAGGTGCGACAACAAGGGCAACTCCGGTGGCGGCGGCGGCGGCGACAGTTACGACAGCCTGAGCAGCAACTTCAATAGTAGCGGCCTGCTGATCCATTTTATTACCCATCGCTTCCAGAACACGCAAGTTTCCATCCACCCTAGGATTATTAGGGGCTGCTACCCCGACATCTACGACAGGTGGAATCATTCCACTCGCGCTAGCCTATGTTGACGCTCGACCACGTCCGCCTCGGGCTCCGACACGAGTCGGAGCTCTACCCCGTATAACGACCCTACTGGTCCTCTTTGTAGGAGTTCTCGGCTCCTGATCGCTCATGGTGTAGCTTTACTCAACTAACACCTGTTTCCAATTCCACACTGAATTAGAAACAGAGCAATCCAAACAACAAACAATTTTAGCACTCAGCTAACACAGACATGCACCAGCATAAATTTAAAGGCCTTTCCTACTAACTATCCAATGGTCAATGCTCCTTATCACTCCAATCTTCAACTTCACTTTAATACCACAAAAAGGAGATGTCACGCCCCAATCCTCGGGCACGCACACATCTTTCTCCCTTGGTCAATTTTAATATGCGATATCCCAAGACTATGTATCGCCGACCCTTTCATTTATTAAGCACATGCGGAAGCAGTTATAAATCCCCAGACAGTAAATCGATGGGATAGAAAAGCAGGGCCATATTTTTCATATTGAAACTTATAACCATACTTTTATACAAAACACAAACCAGAGTATTTCACAACTTTTTACTCTATCTCTATTCACATCAAAATGAAGATCTCAAAAGAAGATAGAATCTCAGTACATCTAAGGCGTACTTAAGATCCCTCTCAAGATTATCTTCTTCTTCCAAAATTCTTCTCCTCGGGTTTCACCCCAGAGTTCTCCTTCTCAGACTCCTCCTTAGCTCCTCATCAGGGTCCTAAAATGTTTTCCCCAAACCGGGATGAGACTACGTCTCAGCAAGTTCTACCCCACTAAAGCTTGATTAGTAAACTATTATACTATAAGCTGCCTAAACACACACAGGGTAGACGACTTACCTTGGCCTCAAATCCCACCTACAAATCAGCACAATTCACAATAGGCACTCATTTACTCCAAACAAATCGAACCAATCGATTACATGTCAAACAAACCATTCTAGGTCATTGATTCCACGCCATATAACATCCCTTCGGCACTCGATCACAGAGCCACATCAATGCTCTCGGGCGTCAAGTTCGCCAAAGTGACGTATCCACTAGACAATTGCATGCGTTCTTTAAGGCGCCATTTTCGCTAGTGATATCTCAAATCACCGAACCACACATGCCTACAACGATTGTTCAATAGACAATTGCGTGCGTTCTTTAAGGTGCCGTTTTCGCGAGTGATATCCCAAATCACCGAACCACACAAGCCTATAATCATGTATTCAATAGACTGCTACGTGCGTTCTTTAAGGCGCCGTTTTCGCCAGTGATATCCCAAATCACCAAACCACGTATGTCCATGATGGGATATGTAATAGACCGGTACGTGCGTTCTTTAAGGTGCCATTTTCGCCAGTGACATCCTTAGTCACCAAACCACGTAGGCCCATACACTGTACCTGATCGGTTATAGCCTAGAGTATTTCCAATCCACTCTCATGATTCCATCCACTTTACAACTCATCAAAGCATTATAAATGCTAAATAAACAAATTCGGCCATCTACCAATCAATCATTCTATTTCACTCAATTTCAAATAATTTAGGGTAAATCCCTAAAATATCACAATTTATTTAATTCCATGCAACGTAGAACTCAAATAAATAAATGGACTGCACCACGACAATCAGCACGAGATTTCGGTCGTCGGCCATCTCAATCTTAATTTCCGAAAATTAATTAATTAATTAATTAATTTCGAAAATTAATTAATAAATATTAAAAATTCAATTTAGCTCAAATTAAAGCCCAATTAAATAAACGGACTTCACCACGGTCACCGTCATAAAATTCGGTCTCGGGTCATCCCAGTTGAATTTCCGAAAAATAAATAATTATTTAATTTAATTCCAAAAATTAATATTTAAATACCAAAAATTCCACTTAGGCCTGGAAAGCCTAATTGAAGCCCGATTAGGGTTGGGAAAAATCCCAGGCTACCCTCAATAAATAGTAGACCATGTCTACTTGCTAATTGCACACTCAATTTGTCTAATTCGCATCACCATTGACTAATAAACACTAATCTATTCTAATCTAACCACCTAAACCTAATTAATTAAAACTAAACCACCCTTAAGCATAATTAGCCAACTAATTAGGGATTAGTGAGATTACTCACCGGATTTTAGCGCAAAACGGACCAATCCGACGGGGACGACACGAGGGTCGTTTCTTCCCAAAGCACGGCTCGGGTTCGGGGCTCGGAAACGGCCCAAAGCGGGCCACGAGCCGGCTGGAAACCCACTCCATGGGTTGCTGGTTTGGCTGCGAAACAGGGGAAAACAGAGATGGCTAAGGGCGGTGAAGGGTCGGGAAGGCGAGTGGCGGTCCGGTGAGGTCACACGATGGCTCCGGCGGCTTGCTCGGCCGCTCACGGTGGTTGGACAGGTGGAACAGGGGCGAAACAGGGCTGGGTCACGCGAGGGAGGGATGGCAGCGAGCAGCAGGTGCGCAGGCATGCGTGGACGGCGGAACGGCGGCGAGTTGCGGCAGTGCGTGGGTGGTGACAGTGGCTAGTTGCTGTCTCGGTGAGCTGCTATCTTCGCTTCAGCTTCTCCTTCTATTCACTAGTTGCACGAAGAAGAAAGGAAGGAGGGGAAGAAGTCGGTCACGTGGGGGAGTGGGAGAGAAGAGAGAGGAGAGAGAAGAAGAGATAAGAAGAAGAGGTTTGAAAAGTCAAAGTGAGAGGGGAAAAAGCAAGTGGGTGACAGCCCACTATTCGGTGGAAATGGGGGGGAATCGCATGAGGGGGAGGGGAGAGGAGAGAGAGAGAGAGAGAGAGAGAGAAAAAGAGAAAAGAAATAGAAAAAAAGAAAATAGTACAATAACAAGAAAAATTACCTTATTCTTATTACCACTATTATTTTCCATTTCTCTTTCCCTTTTTATTTTCTTTCGGTCTTCATTATTTCCTCCGATAATTTCTTTATTGAAATTTCGGACTCATCAATAATTTGACGGACGATGAGATAGGATCCTAAAAATGAATTGTGACACGCTCGAATATTCGATTCCCAAAACCAAATTAAATTTCATGGTTAGAATCAATCAAATGCGATTTTAGTCCAATCAAACCAATTGAGTAGCTTTTAGGGATTTTACTGCAGATACATCCATTAACAGCTTCACCCAATAGGTTAGTTGACTCGTGAGTAATTAGCTAAGAGAAAAAGGACCATAGGCACGTTGACGACATGCCCATTTCACTTTATTGAAACGGGGTCAAATTTCATGATGTCACAGAATAACTCAAGAGTTGAAGTGAAAGGTATCGGCACATGTAAATTAATCTTACGTGGTGGTCGAAACCTATTAATGCATGATGTCCTTTATGCTCCAGATATTCGACGAAACTTGGTCTTTGTAGTTGTTCTTCTTAGCTTAGTTTATGTATTGAACTTTCCATGGTGATTGTGTTGACATTTTGTATGGAACAATTTATTATGGTTCAGGACATGTATAGAATGATTTTATGGTGTTAGACATTGACTATGATCAGTACAATGTTAATGTTGATGGTTGTTTTTCTTTAATTGCGTCTTCTAATAACGTTGAAATTGATGCAAGTACTTGGCATGCTAGATTAGGTCACATTGGATTGCAAAGAATGCAAAGATTAGCTAGAGAAGGCCTTTTAGGGTCACTCACTAATGTTAGTCTATTCGTATGTGAATATTGTCTAGCTGAAAAAACAACTAGAAAACCATTCAGTAAAGGGACTAGAGCTGAATTTCCATTATATCTCATAAATTCTGACATTTGTGGTCCTTTGAATGTCAGAGCAAGGCATGGAGCCTCATATTTCATCACTTTTATAGATGACTTCACACGTTTCGGTTATGTCTTTCTGATCTCCCATAAGTCAGAAGCATTAGACTGCTTTAGATGATATATAACGATGGTAGAGAATCAGTTGAACAAAACAATAAAGGCATTGAGAACTGATCGTGGACGTGAGTATCTATCGGAGCAATTCAAGGCTCTTTGTGATGAAAAGGGAATTGTACGACAATTGACTATTCCTAGTACTCCACAACAAAATGGGGTAGCTGAGAGAAGGAATAGAACCCTATTGGAAATGATTAGGTCTATGATGGCGTAAGCAAATTTACCTATCTCCTATTGGGGAGATGCGTTATTGACTGCTGTCTATATACTTAACCGTGTGCCCTCAAAATCGGTCACTTCCACCCCTTATGAATTATGGACTGGTAAGAAACCAAACTTGAGTAGTCTACGTCCATGGGGATGTGCAGCTTATTAAGTCCTAGAGGGAATAAATGTATCTTTATAAGATATTCCGAACACTCCAAAGGGTACGTGTTCATAGGTGAACAAACTGATGGAAGTGTGATCGAAATGGAGTCACGAGATGTCACGTTCTTGGAGAATGATTTTCCTAATAGAGGTGAGATTGATAAGAACTTCTAATTATATGAGATGGAAGATCCTGATAACACACCCACTGATGTTGTAGAGGGAAATGAAGATTTACCTCAACATATAAGACCTAGTGGGAGTGTTGCATCGCCTGATGAATTGAATTCAAGAGAAATTCAATTGCGTAAAAGTAATCATAAAAGTATTCCTAGTTGTCGTTTTGAGATTGAAAGGGAAGCATTTATGATTGCTCAAAAAGACGATGCCGAGCCTAAGACTGTTCAAAAGGCTCTCTCATCCTCTGATAAGGAAGAATGGAGAAAAGCTTTGGAAGATGAGATGGAGTCAATGAGGGCAAACCATGCCTGGGACTTGGTTGATCTACCACCCAATCGTAAGGCCATTGGAAACAAATGGGTCTTTAAGATTAAGCGAAGGGCGGATGGCTCCATTGAAAAGTATAAGGCTCGCCTTGTGGCAAAAGGTTATACTCAACAAGAGGGTATATACTATGATGAAACTTTTTCACTAGTTGTAAGGTTTACCTCAATACGCCTTATTCTAGCCATCGTTGCACATTTGGACCTTAAATTACATCAAATGGATGAAAGACGGCATTTCTCAATGGAGAATTAGATGAGGAAATCTATATAAAACCACCAATAAGTTTCATAGTTAAAGGTCAAGAGCATAAAGTTTGCAAGCTTCATCGCTCAATACATGGCCTTAAGCAATCATCTAGACAGTGGTATCTTCGTTTTCGTCGAGCAATAATAACTTTTGGTTTCACGATGATCGAAGAAGATCACTGTGTATATGTCAAGCGGTCCAAAGATAAATTTGTGATTTTATCACTTTATGTGGATGATATTCTATTGGCTGGAAATGACAAGGTTTTGGTTATCACCATAAAAGAATGGTTGTTCTCCAATTTTGAGATGAAGGACATGAGAGAAGTTGCTTATATATTAGGAGTTAAGATCAAAATAGATCGATCAAGGAAACTCCTTACTTTATCACAAGAGTCTTATATTATGAAAATTCTTGAGCATTTCAATATGCAGCATTGTAATCCCATTGATACCCCTGTCATGCAAGGTGAAAGCCTAAGTACTGAGATGTGTCCTAAGACTCCAGAAGAAATCAAAATGATGGAAACTGTTCCTTATGCTAATGCAGTCAGAAGTTTGATGTATGCTATGATGTGTACTCGACCCGACATATGTTATGCCGTGGGATTGGTGAGCCGATATCAATCAAATCCTGGTCAAGCACACTCGGAAAGCAATGAAGAGGATCCCGAGATACTTGAAGGGCACCATGGACTATTGACTTTGTTACCAAGGGAATGATTTACGCCTATTGGGTTATTCAGATGCCGATTGGGGTGGAGACCTGGATGAGCGTAAATCAACTTATGGATATGCGTTCTTGCTCAATGGGGGTGTGATTTCTTGGAATAGTAAGAAATAGACATGCACGGCCTTGTCTACGATGGAGGCAGAATTTATTACATGTTCTGCCGCAGTGCAAGAAGCAGTATGGCTAAAACGTTTCTTGGAAAATTTAGCCACTGTTACTGAAGTTCCAAGACCGATGACAGTTTATTGTGATAGTCAATCAGCCATCGTCTATGTGAAAGATCCCAAGTATCATGGAAGGACAAAGCACATTGACATAAAGAATAACTTCATCAGAGATATTATAGCGCAGAAAGAAATGATCCTACAATACATTTCAACCAATAGAATGGTTGCCGATCCATTTACGAAGACTATTCCTAGAGACATATTCTTGACCCATAGGATGCTACTAGGATTGCGTAGAATGTGATATTTGTTATTGTAGAGGATCATTGATTTATGTATTTGTGAATAGATGTATTGTATTTGTTTGTTTATTAGTGATTTGATATTTTATCAATAAATACAAATCCACTATGAGACTAGCACAAACACACATATTATTGAAAAGTATGTCAGCAGGCAATGATTGGCTCATTCACACAAGCAATCGCCTCAAGTGTTGTAGTTAACACGTTGAGATGAGACGTTATGTACAAATAAATGCTGAAGAGCAAGTTTGGTACAAAAAATATGTCGCCTTGATTGGAGTCAAGATGAGGTCTGTGATTTGTTTATAATAAGACCGAACATGATAGTCCCATAATCATGTATGCCTGAAAGATGCCGGATGCGAGTACTTAATTGGGCACTATAGAAAGCGACCTGATATAGCACTCGGGCTAAACATGAGTACATGAGAAGCACGTGACTATGTTTAGGCTAAGATCTATATGGTGGATATATTTGATAAATGACATACGCTCTTATAAAAAGAGTAATCCACTATAACATGTAATTCATACTACATGTGCATTGTACGACCAATAAGGGAAAATGAGTAAAATTATCCCTATTTACTCATCATGTGAGCCCTTGAGGTAATTTGTATTTTACCTCAATTTTTTGTGCCCTATATTACTTATGACTATGTTATCGAATTGAAAGATCAATGTTGCTACTTTAGCATGTTACGGGCGGTCAAGAATAGATATGGCCTATGGGACATGTCTAGGAAAGCAGTTGTTCTGAAATTGAGAGAGACATGAGTGCGAATGAAGACTATTGTTATTTTACATCTATCACATGTATTTACTGGTCGACCAATTATATCGCCATATGTGGTTGCGGATGTAATTGTAAATACATGGTGTTTTTTAGAATAATCAAGTATAGCCTTTAAGGGATAGGTATACTTGGACTGATGTAACAAAATATGTCTGGGGCACTATGAGACATCGATTGTTTATTTCTTTTCAGGGTTTTAACCATTATGTCATCCTTAACAGGTGCATAATTTGAGCTCCCAAGTACAGGTGTACTCACTGGTCGCACGGTTTATTTGCCAGTATGAATTGTTTTGTAAAATTGATGAATGTTGAATGCCTTATATTTTTGATAGAGCGCTATCAAGCCCATCATGTCCGAGTGGGAGATGTAGTACTTTAGCTGGTACGTCCATGATGGGGTGCGATTGGATCGCACCATTTGGACTTGATATGCTACGTTGGAAAGACAATTGAAAGGTATGAAGGGTGTCGTATATAAGTCTTTTGTAAACACTCGTTGGCACCGGTTGGCAGATTATTCGCACCAAAATTCTCTCTCCCTTTCCAAAGAAAAAGAAGGCATTCCATTTTCACTTTTGTAAGAACAATCAGCACTTACGCCGTGAAAATCGGGTGTTTTCCTTGTGATTGCATCCAGACTAACGTGAGGTAGTGTTGTTCGTGATTCATCGGCAATTCAATGTTCGTTCCGGGGCTATTTGCTATTTGCGTATTGGAATCAGGTAAGTTGTCTTTCGCGGACTTGTATTCCAACAATATGGATAGCGGTCCTCAAGGATTTGACAAAAGCAAACGACTGAAATCTCTGACCATCAAACCCTGTGATATAAAAGTTGCAATATCGGAGCACCACCGGTCAAAAACGAAGTTGCACAGCGAAGGAGAATAACAGAGACAAAAGAAAGAATCGAAAGTGAAAAAGAGGTGGAATTACCGCTATAAGAATCGATGATGAGTGAAAAGTAAACAAAAACCCAAAACATAAGGCTTCCACGATGGACCTAAACACCGAATTCAAAATAGCAGTAAGGTTCGACCTAAAAAAGGAAATAGTAGTAGGACCAACGGTAACCCGGAAAGAGAAAAAGAAAAGAAAAGGAAGCACTTGTAACAGTCAATGGCATGGACCATGAAAAGCACTTCGCGACGCTTCTTCTTGAGCTTCTCCGGGAAAGGGCAGTTCTCAATAGCCTTCTTGCTCTCGCGGGTGATGTATCAGTGATATAGTCCTTGAGGCTGGTCATAACATCGCCACTCTCGATGGAGTGGCGCCGCAGCAACTCAGCAAGCCTCATCTTGCTCTGTGAATCCTCGTGGATACAGAGCTTGAGGTTCTTAGAGAAAGCCTCATAAAACTTGTTGTGTATACCAAGCTTGAGGTTCTTAGAGAATGCCTTGTAGAACTTGTTGAAGTCTTCCTTGCTATCCGCAGTCTCAAAGAAGAGCTTGATGCATTTGTTGACAAGATTTTTCTGAATGACCAAAGGATCTTGTTTCGTTGAAGTGTTTCTCTTGAAATGTGCGAAGGCTAGAGAACGAGAGCGCCAGAGGCAGAGATCAAGAATTTGAATTAATGAGGGAGAAAAAGCATGGCCGGGTCCGTTTTCTTCTTCAGAGAAGGAAGGAAAGAGGATATATAAGAGAGAGAGTGAAATAAATGTGTGTAGGCTAGTGTGTGCAGGTCTAGTGATTAGAAAAGAGAGAACGATTTGTTTTGGGCGAAAAGTCCCTTTAGTGTCCAGCAGCCCCCACATCTACACAAGGTGTTTGATGATTGGTCCGAGATCACGTGGCCTAAGAGCACCTAATATTTTCTCGAAGAATATCAACAATTAATAATTAATAAAAGGGAGAGGATGCAAGGGTTGAAAGAGGGAAAGATGGGTCGTGGCACCACGTGTTGGCTATTGATAGGCCATCCAATATTTTATCGAAGAAGACCAGTAATTAATAATTAATAAAGGGAGAGGATGCGAGGGCTGAAAGAGGGAAAGACATGTCGTGGCCACCACGTGTTGGCTATTGATAGGCCATCGCATGGTGACGTGGCCGGCTCACCTAACATGTGGACGCCCTCGAAGAGCGATCTCCATGGGAGCACGCAGAAAGAAAATTCTGCTACTGAACTTGAACCATTGAACAAGGAATCGATTTGCAAAATTTCGAGAATCCTCGAAACCATTTTTCCGGCAGTCACTAAACAAGGAGGCGATTAGGGCAGACGAGGGCGCTTGCAACCCTTCTGGATCCGATTCTGCAATGAAGAAGGCGAACGTCTCAGCAGATGCAGCAGCGATGGGCGGAGACGCCGCCTCGGGTACCGAGTACCATGTGTTCCTGAGTTTCATTGGCGCCGATACTCGCTCTGGATTCATCGACCGCCTTTCCCGCGGCTTGGCTGATGCCGGAATCTTGGTGTTCAAAGACGAAGAAGAGATTCGAGTCGGTGCTGAAATTGGCTGGGAGATTCTGAGAGGGATCGACAGCGTCCAGATCTGCATCCCCATCTTCTCCAAGAGTTACGCTTCCAGCAAGCGGTGTCTCAAGGAGCTTGCGGCAATGGTGGAAAGCAAGGTGAAATCGGGTGGTGGGAAAACGATCCTCCCCATATTCTATGACGTGGAACCTCGTGATGTTAGGCTTAAAACCCCTCTGTATCGCGATGCCCTATTGGAGCATAAGAAGAGGTTAGGGTCCGACAAAGTAAGAGTGTGGGAAGATGCTCTTGGAGAGGTTGGTTCATTTAGTGGTTGGGCAATGGGATCTAGCAGGTAAAAGGCCCAGACTTTGTCTGTAGGAGGGTTTGCAACTCATAAATCGTTTTCTAGAATAGCAATGCTAAACTCCAGTAGGACAAGCTGATTTCTTCGCTTTTTCAAATGTCTGTTCCCCAGTTTTGTTGTGGTGGTTATTGCTTTCTCATATACTGTCAGCCCAGATGTTAAACACGCACCCCTTCTTTTCTTACCGAAACGGTTTACTTCTGTGGCAGCCTGTCTCGCGGTGTTGGAGGACTGGTCAAATTAATCACGGCCAAGCTGAAGGTAAACTGTGTGGATGTGGATAAATATTTTGTCAGAAGTGATCAGGTAGATGCTATAACAGATTTGCTAGCCATTGATGTGGGTGTCTTGGGTATCCATGGATTGGGTGGCATCGGCAAAATAGCCGTTTCCAAAGCTGCTTTCAACTATTTCCGCTATCGGTTCCAAGGCTGCAGTTTCCTTGAAGTTGTTCGAGAATTATCCCAACGCCATGGCCTGGTGAAATTGCAGAAACTGTTATTATCCGACATCCTATATCCTAGGGCTGATTACCCCATTGCTAATGCCGATGAAGGAAGGAATATGATCATGAAAAAGCTTTCTGCCAAGAAGGTTCTTATCATTCTTGATGACGTTGATCATGCGAAGCAAATCCGTCAACTAATTGGGCAGCACGATGGGTTTGGTTCCGGAAGTAGGATCATTGTTACGACCCGGAAAAGAAGTGTCCTGAAACTTGAAAATCAGATCGTAGCTTATGAAATGCAGGAAATGACTCATGATCATGCGCTCCAGCTTTTCAGTAGGCATGCTTTTGAGAGAGACTCGCCACCAGACAATTATAAAAGACTTTTAAGAGAAGTCACTTCTACCACTGGGTGCCTTCCCTTGGCTCTTCAAAGGCTTGGGTCTTATCTTTGTGGCCGAAAGGCAGCAAATTGGAATTACAAGGTGGAGCGTTTACAGAGGCAACCTCCACGGGAGGTCCACGATAATCTGATGCTCAGTTATGAGGCACTGGATTGCAACGGTAAGCAGATTTTTCTCGATATTGCATGCTTTTTGGTCAACCAGAGCAAGGACAAGGCAATGTACCTGTGGGAAGCCTGTCATTTCTGCCCAGAATTTGGAGTTAGTGTCCTTAGCAATATGTGTCTGATAAAGATTGTCGGCAGAGATACCATATGGATGCATTCCGTGCTAAAAGACTTTGGAAGGAAAATCCTGGATGTATTAAGAACCAACGAGGTAAAGTAAGAGTAGATGTGATTGAATTTCTTGTGCGTAAAATTGGATCCCTATTTTAAGCTCTCAGTGTTCCCACTTACGGGATTTCATTTCCTTCCTTTTTCTTTCGTTGCTTTTTGTGCAAGGAAATAACGATACAAATCTGATTTGCTCGTACTGACTTATGGCTAGTTATCTTCGGCAGGGAGAAGGACATGTCGAAGCGCTTAGTCTAGCAGGAAATACTAAAGGACTAATCTTAACACATCAAGAAATGGTGAGATTGCCAAATCTGAGATTCCTAGAATTGGATGGGGGATACTTGGATGGAAACTTCGAGAAAATTTTTTTCTATTTTGCAATATCTTTCTTGGCATTATTATCCACCAGATTTTAAGGCGACCAATTTGCACTCGAGGAATTTAGTTGTTCTCGACCTTTCAGAAAGTGACATCACAGATGACTGGGGCGGATGGAACCAAATCAAGGTATGATGATCGTGTATTTGAGTATATCTTTGCGTCTGAGCATCCCTTCAAGTTAGCATCTAGCCATCTATGCTTTTTGACGTTGGGCTTTATGGCAGATGGCAAAAAACTTAAAAGTCTTGGATCTCACAGACTGTGGAAATATAACCCGTACACCTGACTTCTCCAGATACTTGAGTTTAGAAAAGATGATTCTTAGCAGATGTGTGAAATTGGGAGAGATTGACTTCTCTATTGGGAAAATGAAGCACCTGACGTGCTTGAGTCTAGAAGGATGCGTTGGTCTGGAGAGTTTGCCTAGAGAAATTGGGAGCTTAGAATCCTCAAATGAATTGAATCTGTGGAACACACGAATCATGGAATCGCCTGATTCTATTGGAAAACTCAAGAAAATTAACGTAGTGATGATGAAAAGAAGCAAGGTGAAGGATTTACCTCTGCCAATGGAAATGGTGGAGAAGTGTGAAGAGCACGAAAGTCAGTCCATGGAAAAGGAGGTAATTCCAAATTAAATTTCGATATTAGCTTCTCGGAATGTACTGAATTTGTATGGGCAATGCACCCCACCTTGTCTGTGTTGGCTCTTGCGTTTTGCTTCATCGCAGTTGCTTCCAGATCGCCCTACACCTTGTAAATTTTTATTGCTCTGTTTGTGCTTGCAGTTATTGCGGATACCATTTCATGCAGGAGGACAAAGCGAGAGGGAGGCAATGAATCCTGCCTTGTCTATGTTGGCTCTTGCATTTTGCTTCATCGCACTCGCTTCCATTTCGCCCATACAGCCTGTATTTTTTATTGCTATGATTGTTCTTCCGGTTATTGCTGATACCATTACACGCACGTGGACAAAGCCGGTTAGTTTCGCTTACCATGATTGTGCTTTTTCCCCCCTAAGGAATGGTTATGCCTGTATGGGGACTGTTGACTTAGCTGGTAGGTGCTTAGATCTGCATTCTTTAGTGCAATTCTTTTCTTTGGACTGCAATAATGGATTTAGCGGAACATTTCTGATCTTGATTTGGTTTTCAAATCGGTTGGATCTTTTAAGGACGTCATCAATGAGCCTAGATTGGAAGGTGTCAGATCTTTTTTTCTTTTGTCTTTTTAGTATAAAGCGACTTCATTGTCTCAGATCGGCCTTATGCCTCCAGTTTTTGCTTTTGCTAGACTGCAGAAATTATCTGAAATGCAGTGGCAGCTTGTGATAGAATTCACCTCTTTCATTTTTCAGGGGTTGGTCTCTTCACCACCAGTGCCACCATCATCGTCGTCGTTTTCGCTGCCATCATTTTCTTCATCCAATTTATCCTCAATCTCTATCTCATCAGTAACCAATCCCGAAGTGTTCTTGAGTTTCAGAGGTCCTGATACTTGCAAAGTATTTGCAGATTGCCTCTACACCAGACTGATTGATTCTGGGATCAATGTGTTTAGAGACAGTAATGACCGTCATCCTGGAGAAACGATCTGTGATGCATTGCTTGAAGCCATTAAGCAATCCAAGATATCAATACCCATTATCTCCAAGGATTACACATCTAGTCGGCATTGCCTCATGGAATTGGCGCAAATGTTGGAATGCGAGAAAGCAAACAATCAATTGATTGTGCCCATTTTCTATGATATCAACCCCATTGATCTAAAATACCAATGTGGATGTGTTGGGGAGTCCCTCCGTAAGCATGAGAACCGTGGAGTTGACCGCAAGGACTTTGCTGAATGGAAGCAGGCTCTTCGAGAGATTGCGGAGACAAAGGGTTATGATTTGCTGAATTCAAAATACAGGTAATCAACTTTGTACTGTCCTTATAATGTTTTAACTTTGGCTTTAGGAGAATTTCGCCAAGCACGAAGCTTTTGAAATCATCAATTGGTTGGGATTAGATTTGAATAAGAGATGAATGTACTTCTTATGCCCCTTCTTATTGCCCACTGCTTTGTCCTTTTTGGTCAATTTTTTAACATGATTGTATCCGTTGTGATTGTCTTAGACTGTTATTAATTGTTACGTGATCTCATCATGATTCCTCATTTTCATCATTCATATTTGGCAGGCATCAAGGTGAAGACATAAAGACAGTTGTTTCATATATTCTGCAATTGTTGAACAAGAATGATTTAGTTGTGACTGGCAATTTAGTGAGCATTGAACCCCATGTACGGGAGGTTATGAGAAAGCTTGGTGTCATCTATGTCAAGGAGGAAGCAATGGAAGTATGTGACAAAGATGTACGTGTTCTTGGAATATGCGGCATGCCAGGGATTGGCAAGACTACTGTTGCAAAGGTTGTGTACAACAAAGTCCACCATCTCTTTCAAGGTTGCAGTTATCTTGCAAATATTCGAGAAAATGTTGAATCCAATAGACTCGTGGGCCTGCAAGAACAGTTAATCTCAGACCTCCTAAAGCAAGAATGTAGAAGGCCAAGTGGTCATGAAGAATGTACTAAAGTCATTGCAAATTCGTTTCGCAATATGAGAGTTCTTATTCTTCTTGACGATGTGTATGATTTTGACCAAATCAAACATTTAGTTGGGAATCTCATTTGGTTTGGCCCAGGAAGCAGGATTCTTATGACAGTTAGAAGAAAAGATGTTCTTGATGCATATAGGAACGGAGTTGCTGATAAGTATGAGGTTGAACCAATGCACCCTTATCAAGCTCTTCAACTTTTCCACAAGCATGCATTTCGTGGATGTACTCCTAAAGAGGAGCATGAGTATGATTTTTTGTTCACAGATATCATTGACTTTATTGGAGGGCTTCCTCCTGCGATTGAGGCGACAGCTTCATGGCTATGTGAAATGCGGTGGGATATAGAAATATGGCGAGAGCAATTCCATAATTTGGGAAGGAAGCTGGACAATAAAGTCAAAGAAGCATTCGAGGCAAGCTATAACTCTATAGATGAAGACACGAGGGAAATATTTCTCGATATAGCTTGCTTTTTCAGTGGAATGGACAAGAGAATTCCCTCATACATGTGGCGTGTGACTGGTTATTATCCTTCAAGGGGAATCAAGTTTCTTCATGACATGTGTTTGATCAAAATAATAGGAAACAATGAACTATGGATACATAATCAAGTAAGAGAGTTTGGCAAGGAAATTGTCAGGATGGAAAATCCCAAAAAGCCTCGAAAGCGCAGTAGGATATGGAATCACTCTGATGCACTTTCCACGCTCATTGGAAAGGAGGTAATACTTTTCACGCATAAAATGTAAACAACAATGTTTAAAGATACTTCCTTTCCTTGATTTTTCTTTCCCCAAATGAAGTGTGAATGGCTATTTTTCATTTTCCTTTCTACTTACTCAGTTCCCTTAATTTGCAGAGTGCTACAAATGTGGAAGCCCTTTGTCTCACGTTTGATGAGGGACGAAGTGAATGTTTTAGGTCTGAAGCATTTGGCCATCTACCGAGTGTGAGGTTCTTGAGATTGGACCAGGCAACTATTGAAGGGAGTTCTCGGAATGTTTTTTCGAAGTTAAGGTGGCTTCAGTGGCAAGGGTGCAGACAGATCTCTGAACTACTTATTTTCCATTTGGAGAAGTTGGTTATTCTTGATCTATCTTGCAGTTTGGTCACGGGAGATTCACGAGAATGGGGACAAATCCTGGAGGTAAGTTTATACGTGCCTTTATATCCTGGGATTATTAGAATGGCTAACACCAATTGAGCCTTTTCTGTCCTTTTTTTTGGCAGAAAACCAGGGAATTGAAAGTTTTGATCCTTCGTGGCTGTCCTCACCTGCATGCATCTCCAGACTTCTATTGTTCAACGCCTTTAGAGAGATTGGTCCTGGAACGTTGTCTCCTAATATCAGTAATTAGTCGATCCATAGGTAATTTGAAGAACTTAATCTCCTTGAATCTTCAGTTCTGCAAATTGGTCAAGCACTTGCCGGAAGAACTGTGTTATATGACAGCCTTGGAAGAACTTCTGATTGATGGAACTTCCATTAGTATCATTAATTTCCGACAAGCCTCCATGCAGCAACTTAAGATTCTGAGTGCTTCCCAATGTGAAAGTTTGGTTTGGATATCAGACTCTATTGGAGATTTGAAATCTCTTTTGTATCTTGGACTGGATGGAGCTGCTATTGATGGCCTCCCGGATTCTATTGGATCCCTAAAGAAACTTCAGAGGCTGCTTCTAGGAAATTGTCGGAAGTTAGCTGAACTTCCTTATTCCGTTGGGAATCTTGAGTCGCTGGAAGTCATGCATCTATCAAGCACTGCGATTGCTAGATTACCCAGGTCCTTCAACGGTTTGACAAAGTTGAAGGTACTGAAGATGGAGAATACTCTTTTAAGGGAATTCCCCAAAGATATAAAAGATCTAAAAATGCTGCAAGAGATAGATCTTTCGCAATGCAAGAATCTGAAGGGACCAATTTGCTGTGATTTCAAAGGACTATCCTCTTTGAAAGTCTTCAGACTATCATCTACCAAGACTTCTGGCCTGCCCTGGAGTGATGACCGGTTTTCTGACCACCAAACCCTTAAATCACTCTCTCATCTCCAACAGCTGGACTTAAGCGATTGCAATCAAGTACGCGCTCTGCCAATACTTCCATCTAGTTTAACCAGTCTTCGCTGGGGATCCAAAAAAATGAGGACAGTCCCGGACCTTTCTTACCTACCAAACATGAAAGAGCTGCACTTGGGTGATGGTACTGATCTGGAGACGAAATCTTTCTGTGAGCCACAGCAAATTGGATGGGTAACAAGTCTAGTGAATCTAGAAATCCTGGAATTGCGCCACTCAAAGATTACCACACTACCTGAAAATTTTAGTGCACTCCCACTAAGGAAACTTGTTTTGCACTATGCAAGCTTGCTTGACGTCCAAGAGCTACCCCCTAGCTTATCAATATTGTGTCTCCACTACTGCACAATTCGAGTTCCTCAATTTTCCAAGATGAGATGTCTGTCTGAGTTGGAACTCAAACATTGT
This sequence comes from Eucalyptus grandis, assembly GCF_016545825.1. Taxonomy (NCBI): domain Eukaryota; kingdom Viridiplantae; phylum Streptophyta; class Magnoliopsida; order Myrtales; family Myrtaceae; genus Eucalyptus; species Eucalyptus grandis. Next base: position 2,858,946 of record NC_052614.1, on the reverse strand, counting down.
GACTTGGCAAAGATCGATGGTCTTGAAGATTTGAAGCTATTGCAACTTCTGCACATATCCCACTGCAGCGTGCAAACACTTGATGGGCTGGAAAGTATGCCTCGCCTTAGAAAGCTCACTTTATTCGACTGCCCTTCACTGACTGAATTACCAGATCCAAAACAGTATAGATTTGAAGTCAGCATGTGCTGTCCCTAAGGAGAACGATAGTCGGCAGATATGTTGCCTTCATCTGTGGTCAGCATATTGTGGAAGTCGCTTCAAGAATGATTCCTATTTATGAGTTAACATTGTGTCTATATTCAATAAAATGTTGGAGTTTTTTTTTTTTTTTGTTAAAGGTAAATATTGCTGCCTTTTCCTTTCCTCAATAATATTGCTACCTTTTGCCCTGGGACCTTCGTTAAAGACGGCGTGTGCAGTCAAATTTCTGTGCAGCGTCCCCTCCGCATTTTTGGGCTGCGGTTACCTTTTACTAGACGGCCTCTCTGGGAAAGCTGGGGTAAGGCTGCGTACATTGCTAAATGTATCCCTCCCCAGCGGCCAAATGTTGTCTCCTGGAGGGAACAATTATTAAAATGATTTTTGGTCTCCTGTTCTGAAACATCGATGAATTTTGATCTCAGGGTCTTTTATTTATAGTTTGGTTTTGGTTATGCTCAGAGTGTTGAACACGTGCTCAGATACTTGACATGATCAAAATATCTTCGAGAGTAAACCTCACTAGCAGTTGATTCATTTTTTTGTGAACAATCGATTGAAAAGATCTCTGGCACTTGGATTTAGCTGCGTCGTTGGATTGAGTGACTATCAATCTATAGCTCATGCCAAATTACACTCGATGGAACAAAATTTTGCATCTTATCGATCCTAAACATGATGTGTCGCTTTGTGAATTAATTACTGTTAAATGATGCATCTTAGTTAATATGAACCCATATTACAGTAACATAACTTTTCATGTACTGTTTTATTGTAGTAGTACATGAACAGGAGTCGCTACTTTGTGCTGAAGAGGATGATTCGTGCAAAGTTAGTCTCTTGGATGAAGTTGGATTCTTATTTCCTATCGATAATGTGCATTCCGAGTCTTGATACATAATAGACCTGACAAAGCTGATTCGACTATAAGGGCTCAAAGAATCTCGTTAAACAAAGAAATTGGAAAAGCCATGAAGTTAATCGTCGGAGTGCCATATGAGTGGGGAAGATTCAGAAAAAAAGTTTCTCATAAATTACTTGGAGACTAAACTCTATCTCAAAGTTGGAAAGAAAAGTTGTCATAAGCTGGGAAAAAATTGCTTATAAAAGTAGTGAGTGATGCTATCCCTAGTTATGCTATGTTAGTTTTCGGTGTGCCAATATCAGACAATCTGTCTGTCAAACTATCGAAAAGAAACTGCGAAATACCGGTGGTCCTCTTGAAGGCAAAACTGGAGTCCACTGGAGAAGCTGGAAAGTTACGACGAGGAGGAAACATGAAGGTGGATTTGGATTAACAGTGTTATCTTGCTTTAATCAAATCCCTTTTAGCAGAACAAGGGTGGAGTTTGAAAAAGAAAACCAGATGCATTGGGGAGCAGAGTAATGAAAGCATTGCGTTGTCCCTCAACTGAAATCTGGGAAGCCCAGGAAGGAAATGGGTCTTCATGGGGTTGGCACATGATCTATCGGGACCTAGAACTATTAAAGTCTCAAATGCTGTGGGTGGTTGGAAATAGCTAGAAGATAAAGATTTGGGTAGATGGATGGTTAAATTTAGGGCAAATCTATGGCCCTAAAAAACCACGATCGGTGTTGTTTTCAAAAGAACAAGGAAGGAGTTGACAGCAAAAGCTGTGTGTCGTGTTCAGAAAACTGAACAATGTTCAAAATACATACTAGAACTTAACCATAAATCACGTTGCCCACTAACAGTTTGCTTGGTCCACAAAACCAGCAACAAACTAACAGAACGGCTAAAAAACGTGCAGCTAACTGATCCTACAAGATAAGATTGATCAAGTAAAACAACAATTAACCAACTCCTAGAAAATAGGACATCAACAAACCGACTAAACAAAACAAAGAAAAAAAACAGAACGTGCAGTCTTGATACATCAACACTTTCCTCCTGGATCAGGTATTGCACACTCCTAGCTTTGCCCTAAGAAGTTCAAATCAACCAACATGAAATGACTTTGTGAATATATTTGCAATCTGGTTTTCTGAACTGCAGTACACCAGTTTCACCTTTTCAGTCTTTTACACTTCTCTCAAGAAGTAAAACTTGACCTTAAAATGCTTTGTTCTTCCATGAAATACTGGATTCTGTGAAATGGCCAAAGTAGCTTGATTATCCACAAACACTTCTATGTCTTCTTCTTGCGGCATATGCAGATCATTCATCATCTTCTTCAACCATAATGCTTAATTCACAACTGCAGTAGCTACAATGAGCTTAGCTTTTGCACTTGATTGAGCCACTATTTCCTGCTTCTTTGAACACCAGGAAAAACATGCCAACCCAAATGTAAAGCAATAACTTGAAGTGCTCCTCATATCATCCACTGATCCTGCCCAATCACTATCAAAATATCCCTGCAACTTAAACTCCTGAACTCTACAAAACTTAATCCCATATGAAAGAGTACCTTTTAAGTACCTCAACACCCTCTTTGCAACTACCATATGCAACTCACTTGCACAATTGAGAAATCTAGATAAGACACTTACAGGAAACATGATATCTTGCCTAGTTGCAGTGAGATACATAAAACAGCTAATCAAACTTCTATAAACTCTTTCATATGTAGGTTTTGATCCATCCTTCTTTTGAAGCTTTTCCTTATGACCCATTGAAGTACTCACACTCTTGGACTCCTTTATGTTGAATCTCTTTAGGATCTCCTTCAAATACTTTTTCTGATAGATAAAAACTTCATTCTGAGTCTGCCTAACCTCCATTCCTAGAAAATATGACATCTCACCAAGATCAGTCATTTCGAACATCTTCATCATCTCTTGCTTAAATGCAGTAATCAGAGCACTATTACTCCCTATCACCAGCATATCAACCACATAAAGAGACACCACCACTAAGTCAGATACTAACTTCTTGACATATAGAGTGGATTCACTAAGGCTTTTCTTGAAACCTAAGCCCAGCAAGTGCTCATCCATCTTACTGTTCCATGCTCTGGGAGCTTGCCTCAAGGCATAGAAAGCCTTTCTCAGCAAATAAACTTTCTTCTCCTAGTTTGGTGTGACAAAGCCTTCTAGCTGCTCAACATAAATCTCCTCCTACAACACTCCATTCAAAAATGCAGATTTCACGTCTAACTGATATACCTTTCATTATTGTTGAGCTACTAAAGCAAGAATCATTCTAATTGTATCAAGTCTTGCCACAGGAGCAAAGGTTTCTGAGAAATCAACTCCCTAAACCTGTGCATATCCCTTCACCACCAACCTGGCCTTATGCTTATTCACTGAGCCATCGAGATTAAATTTGGTCTTGAAAACCCATTTTACTCCAATCACCTTCCTATCGTCAGGCCTCTCCACTAGCTCCTTCATTGTATTCATCCACCTCTGATGGCTTTTAGCTTCCTCATAACCTGCAGGTTCCAAAACAGCCACACTCACCTTTGATATATATCAGTCAAAGATCTAGTTCCTCTAACTGGAACATCATCCACCAACTCGTCAGGTTCCAATGAGACCTCTTTGTGCTTGCCTTGTGGCTCATTTGTCCAGTTCCATTTCTCATCTTCTAGGAACTGAACATCCCTGCTAGTGATCACCTTCCCTGTCTGTGGTTGATAGATCCTGTAAGCTTTTGACACTAAACTGTAGCCAACAAAGATCCCAGGTTCAGCTTTCTCTCCCAACTTGTCTCTCTTGACCTGTGGAATATGAGAAAAACACAAACAGCCAAATACCTTCAAATTTCTTAGAATTGGCTTGACATCAAACCAAGCTTCAAAGGGTGTCTTCATCTCCAATACCCTCGTAGGTAGTCTATTCAACTAAAAAAACTGATGTGTTTGCTGCTTCTGCCCAAAACTCTTTTGGTAGATCATTCTCTTATAGCAAACACCTAGTCATCTCCATAATGATTCTATTCTTCCTCTCACTAACTCCATTTTGCTGTGGAGAGTAAGGAGCAGTAAGCTGATGCTAAATTCCAGCCTCTTCACAGAAAGAATTAAACCTCTGTAAAGTGTATTCTGTTCCATTATCAGATCTAATGACCTGTATCTTGCAGCCACTTTGGTTCTCAACCCATTTCTTAAACTTCAGAAATACTCTAACAACTTCTGACTTTTGCTTCATAAAGTAAATCCAGCACATTCTAGTATAATCATTAATGAAAATAATGAAATACCTACTGCCATTTAGTGAATGAGGCACTTGTGGTCCACATAGATCTGTATGAATCAGTTGCAACTTCTCTGTAGCTCTCCAAGCGGATTCCTTGAAAGGAAGTCTTGTCTGCTTGCCCAGCAAACAAGCTTTGCACCTTGTGATTTGCTCCTCCAAGCCTGGTAACCCAGTTGCCATTTCATTCCTCTGCATGAACATCACGCCTTTATGATGAAAGTGCCCCAATCTCTTGTGCCATATCTCTGAATCATTACCTTGACACTTGAATGCCGTCTGCTCCTTCTCAAGAGGATTCAAAGAAAAACTCTTTTGTTGCATATTTATCTTGAACAGCTCCTGACCACTGGAGTCAAAGATCAAACACTTCTCCTCTTCAAATATCACATTAAATCCCCTTTTCTACTAATTGCCCCACACTTAGCAAATTCTTTTCAATTTTAGGCACATACGTCACATTAGAAACCAGCTTAGTTCTAGCACGACTCTCCATTGCTACAGTCCCTTTACCTTTCACTTCTAAGTACTCCCCATTTTCAATTCTCCCTATTGACTTCAACGACTTGTCAAGGTTTATAAATAACATTTCATCACTTGTCATGTGGTTTGTGCAACCACTATCAACAAGCCAACTGTCACATGGAGTACTAAAGGAGAAACAAGAGGCAACAAACAGTTGATCTACCTCTTGCTTGACTGCAGCATGTACCTCACCCTGCTAATGATCTCTCTTCTCTTTGCAAAACTTCTCAATGTGTCCAAGCTTATAACACTTTCTGCACCTTACATCTGGCCTCTTCCAATACCCAAAGTGTGGATGATTCTTTTTTCCACAGTGCTGACATGAGGAATATCTTCCCCAATTGTTCTTGGAGTTGCCCGTACTGTTTTCTCCTGTAGCAGCTTCTGAACCACTACTGCCATTTCCTTTCTTCCCTTTCCACTTCTTAACTTTTCCTTCTACATTCTGCTGTTCTTTGGCCAACAAAGCTCTTTCGTACTTCCTTCCAACCTCATTAACCTCCTCTGCTTTTGTGCTTGTAGAGCATTTAGCAATTCTGCCAACTTGATCTGAGACAAATCCTTGGTATTCTCCAAAGAGGCAATGATTGCTTCAAACCTTTTGGGCAAGGAGACAAGAATCTTCTACACTAGCCTATATCAGAGAGGTCAGTGCCTAGAACTCTTGCCTGATTTGCAATGCTTATCAACTTATCTGAATACTCCTTAATTGTCTCAGACTCCTTCATTTGCAATCTCTCAAATTCTATGATCAGATTTAGGCCCTTCATGCCTCTGATCCTCTCATCTCCTTGATACTCAGCTTTAAGGAAGTGCCAAATAGCTTTGGCTGATTCACAAGCCATAATTCTACTGAAAATGGCAAGTGAGACAGCAACATATAAACAAGACTTTACCTTTGCTTTCCTTGTTAGCCTCTCCTTATTAAACTTGATTTGATTGACGGTTGGATTGTCAGGAAGGGAAGCAACTTCATAATCTTGTTCCACAGCTTCCCAAAAATCACAACCCTCTAGATAGGCTCACATTCTCACTGCCCAAGGGCTTGATAATTTTCTCCATCAAACGCCAGTGGAGCCATTGCTGAAAAATCACCCGATCCTGCCTCCATCTTACTTTTAACTTCTATGGATTTAGACACACCTCTCAATCAATCTCACAAGTCACTCACAGCCCCTTAAGATCAAGAAGGCTCTGACAGTGTTGTTTTCAAAAGAACAGAGAAGGAGTTGACAGCAAAAGCTATGTGTCTTGTTCAGAAAACTGAAAAATGTTCAAAATACATACTAGAACTTAACCATAAACCCACGTTGCCCACTAACAGTTTGCTTGGTCCACAAAACTAGCAACAAACTAACAGAACAGCTAAAAAACGTGCAGTTAACTGCTCCTACAAGGTAAGATTGATCAAGTAAAACAACAATTAACCAACTCCTAGAAAACAGGACATCAACAAACTAACTAAACAAAACAAAGAAAAAAAAAACAAAACGTGTAGTCTTGATACATCAACAATCGGCCTCCTATTGTTGTGGAACTAATATATGATAACTGAAGGAATTGGAGGGAGGACGCTATCTCTAAGCATTTTCCTTAACACATTGCTCACCGGATTTTGGCAATTTCTTTAAGTTACAATTGCAATTGAAGATCGCCAAATTTGGCCCATGAAGTAAATAGGAAAATTTAGTGTAAAAAGTTGCTATGCATCAGCTAAAAGTGCAAAGAGTAGTTTCAATTCGGACGCTCATTTTGCTGCCCATATTCTCAGGAAACGATGGTGTCTTTAATGATGCCTCAAGACACAACCAAAGATCAAGAGTATAGACTTTATTTTAGAATGCTTTAGCAACGAAAGAGAACCTGGCGAAAAGGAAATTGTGTTGATATTGCATGCTCTCTGTGTGGGCAGACTATTGAATATCTCCATGCGTGTCATGAGCAAGGAAGGACAATTCACCTTGTCTCGAAGAGGGAGAGAAAGAGATCCGTCATGGTCCATGCGGTACTAGATGCGAGCACAAAGTGAGTGTTTTTGATGGTGGAGGCGACTGTGACGGTGCCAACTTCGCATGACTCCTGCGAGGTACCGACTCTCCTCGCCAATACCTGGCCAGCAGCAGCACCATTGAGGCCATTTTAACTTTATAACCATTCCCTCTCTCAGCTCAAATAGATTTCTTTGCCAGAATTGGATTCGATAGCGAAATATCTTTTTTTCGAAAGTCATTCTTCAATTATTTATTTATTTACTTATTTATCAAGAGGAGACGAGTTTTGTGACAATTCCAAACATGAGGTGTATCAACAAAAGCACGAGGAAACTGATTGATATGCTTTCCTGACGAGGTAATCCTTGGTCCTTGTTTCAAACGACAATTTCATATTCCATTGTCTCTTCAAGGCTGCTTGCCTCGTTTCAGAGAAGAACAACTTTCCTTTGCAAAAATCATCCATCATAGAGTATGCATGGCTGATGGAATCTCGGAGATGAGGGGCTTCCCTTTTTTCAATATTGACTTTTACCGGTGGTTCCTTGGGATAAGTTCCTAGAACCAGATATCTTGTGTTTGGGACCTAAATTTAGGCCATTTGGGTGACCCGATCAGTTTTTTGTCCCCTTTGACTAATTGCTTCTGCTTTCCATGGAGAGTAATGTCAGATTACTCTACTAGACCCGCACGACATTACTGGTTTCTGCCCTTACCGTGTAGATTTGAAAAAAGTTGAATCCTCGAACCCCGTCGGTTCATCGATGATAACGCCATTTCCCAAGGCAATTTCATCATTAGATTCCTTTGAACATCTGGTAAAGTCACCGATCTCGAACATGTATCTTTCAACTATATTGGCTTTCCATACGCGTCTTCTTTCATCTCTCCCTCAAATTGTCGGAAAGATCTTCTTGATATAACTTCCAGTCTAGCTAGAGGTACATCGATTGCTTTAGGCCTGCTTGTTCCAACCACCTCGTATAGGGAAATCATACATGCATCTTTATCTATGCATCAAAATGAATCTGACACTTTCCTTGGCCCTTTCTGGCTTCTCCATGCTTGGATTGCTCTATGTTTCCCTTTCCTTTTCTGTTATCAAGTTCGTATTTGGCCACAATCTAATAAACTAGATCTCCGACCTTAGTTTCCTGATTCCTTCGGTTGTCAAATTGTTAAGCCATCCAATCTTGTTTTCCTGATTTCGTAGATTGTCGATTGCTGAGCCATCTTCTCACACTGGTTCCCAAGAATACCTCTCCATTTCAAGTTCTTTCTTCAGTTTTTCCTTCGGTATCAGGCTGATAAACTCAACTTCTGTCCTCCAACTCTGCGGATTACCCTCGTCCTTTTCATTTCACTCTTTTTGGAAGATCTGCTGATTTCTGGCTTTGTGTGCTCTGCCCCCTTGACCTTCCACACAGAATATCATTGAAGGGTAAATTCTAACTGGGTTCAAAGTGTATCGTCTGCAATACTGTGCCAGGAAGTTTGGGTTAATCCAGGGCATACCTACGCCCACGTTTCATTCGCTGGGTACCCTTTTATGAAAAAGAGGAGATACAAATCGACTGAAGATTCTCCCTTTGAATGTTGCTTCAAGATCACCAAAGAACCTTATGAGTGGCATTCCATCTTCAAATTCAAACTAGATCCTCAGCACACATGAATTCGATCAATGGGGGATGCTTTATGTTAGTGACATTTTGGTGAAGCAACTGAATTAATTTGGGATAAGTGTACCAGAAGTCCTAAAACTTGTCATGAAAATGCATTTGAGTCCTAAAACTTGAAAAAAGTGCAAATAAGTCCTAAAACTTGTCAAAATGTTTCATTTGAGTCCTAAAATTGACGCCGTTAACATTTTCTGTTAAAAATGCTGACGTGGCATTTAAAATTAATTTTATTTCCCACGTGGTTTTTTAAAATGATTTGTTATTCATTTTTAAAAAAATAGATTTAAAAACTAAAAATTAGGTTTATTGATTTTATCTTATTTTCAACAAAAAAAAAAAAAAGAAAATTTATTTAAAAAGAAAAAAGTTTAAAAAAAAAAATAAAAAAATGGCAGCATCACCGGAGGGGGCCAACAACCGTCGCCGGAGGGGCCAGCAACGGTCGCCGGCCCCGGTGTGGGTGGCCGGCTCTCGCCCGGCCGGGCGAGGCCTCGCCGCCCCAAGCGAGGGCCAACGACCCTTGCCAAGCTCGGGCGAGGGTGCTTAGATCTAGGCACACCAGCCCTCGCGGGGCCGGTGGCCGCCGCCCGCCCGGGCGAGAAGTCGTTGGCCCTCGCGGGGGGTCGGTGACCGTCGCCCGCCTAGACGACGCCTCGTTGGCCCTCGCTTGGGGCCGGCGAGGCTCGCGATCTAGGCGAGCCTTGCCAAGATCTAGCGAGCCTCACCGGCCCGAGCAAGGCTCGCCGAGATCCGAGCGAGCCTTGTCGGCCCCGAGCGAGGGCCGACGACAGCTTGCCTGGCCTGGGCGAGGCGTCGTCGGTCCTCGCGGGGCCGGCAACCGTCGCTCGGCCTAGGCGACGCCTCGTCGGCCCTCGCTCGAGGCTGGTGACGGGCACCCTCGCCGAGCTTGGCGAGGGTCGCCGCCCCGCCCGGGCCGGCGAGGCCTCACCACCCTCGCTAGGCGAGAGCCGGCCACCAGGCTCGGGGCCGGCGATGGTTGCCGGCCCCTTCGGTGAGGCTGTCATTTTTTTTTTTTTTTTTTTTTTGAACTGTTTTCTTTTAAATAAATTTTCTTTTTCTTTTTGTTGAAAATAAGATAAAATCAATAAATCTAATTTTTAGTTTTTAAATCTATTTTTAAATAATAATAAATCATTAAAAAAAGCCACGTGAAAAATAAAAATTAATTTTAAATGCCACGTCAGCATTTTTAACGGAAAGGCTAATGGCGTCGATTTTAGGACTCAAATGAAACATTTTGACAAGTTTTAGAACTTATTTGCACTTTTACAAGTTTTAGGACTCAAACACATTTTCTTGACAAGTTTTAGGACGCACTTATCCCAATTAATTTTGAACAGGATAGAAGTTACAAAACCCTTACGTCAAGAAGAAAATCACTGGTTCGACAACCACAAAGGGATCCCCTAGGCAAGTTATTACAAAGATACCGACAGTGATGGAGGAAGAGCTTCTAAAAAGTTGAAAGATGCCTGACACTAGAGCTGAATCCTCCCTGTCACGACCGCGAAAGCAGGCAGAAAAGAAGGCAAAGATAGGTAAATACCTTATCCTGCGTGTATCAATCTTTTCACTCTTCCTGCGTCTTAAACCATCTTTTGCAGTGATTTCACAATTGACCAAAGTCGATCCTTCAAGGACACGGAAGAGGAAATCGGCAGATGTTTGTATTTCAAGCACTGATTCTGGCACAAGTATGGATACCGACATCACCATTTTGGGCAAAAATCTAACTTATGTTGCTCCTGACGAGATTACCAAGGCTACTGACTTTATCAATTCTGCAAATGTCGAAGTCACTGGAGCCCTTGTGGATACTGATGATGTTCACATCATTCTGGATGCCAAAATTTCTACTTGTGCTCATCTTGTTGTTGTCGAAAATTTGACTTGTGAGCTGGAGCTACTCGAGATTTTTAGTGCCTCCAACTGTCTCCAATAAGTCACCTGCCCGATTCAGTTTTTTGCTTGACAGCTCTTTCAGTACTCTCACTGGAAAATGCAAAAATTGCTCAAATTTCTAACTCAGTTGGAAAGCTGGTGAAACTTTGGCACTTGTTTCTGAGGGATTGTCATTGGATAGGAAGGCTGCCGGATTCAATTCGCCATTCAGAAAGATTGGAGCGGTTGGATATGTCAGGGACTGGCATATCTAAATTGCCCGATTCAATTACTTGCTTGAGGCGTTTGTAAGTGTTGAAAATGGATTCTTATTTCATTAGAAATCTTGCCAACCTTGAAGAATTACGTGCTTCCCATGGTAGGAGTTTCAAGGAAGCCATTCCCACTGCTTAAGAGTCTGGACGTCTGTGGATATTGAGATTGAGACATCTCAGTATTTCAGGCCTACCTTTGGAAATTGTGAGTCCTTGTCTTCAGACTTTTGATCTACTTCGATGTAACAAGATTCAAGCACTGGCAGAGCTTCCCTCCAGTTCAACTTGCCTACGTGAGTTCTTAAAGGATGAAGTCCTTGTCAGATCTTAAGAATATTGAAGTTGAAGGAGACATGCCTGGGTGATAAAGGTCCTACGGAGCTCATGTGCCCCTCAACATGCATGAAGTTAAGGGCCAGTTTGGGAGATCCCTTATTTATGCCCATAGGACTTCCGAAACTGGAGATATTGGAGTTGCCTCATTCTTTAAATCATTATCTTGAGACAAAGGCATGGTTCCCTCTCATGTACACATCTTGAGAAATTAGTTCTATCTGGTGTGAATCTTCAAGAAGTGTGGGAAATTCCCTCGTCATTGTCTGTTCTATCTATTCAACATTGTTTGTCTTTGAAACGATACCAGCAGTTGGCATTTGAGGACACTGGTTTTGAAGGACTAATTGCTTCAGAAGTCCTGAATAGATCGTGTTGTGAAATACAAAATCTCAATGGGCTTGGCCAATTAAATGCTTTACGAAGCTTGATTTTGTCAGACTCTGTTCACGTGATAGATTATAAGATAGGGAAAATGTCACAAATGGTTCATGAACTTTCATTTAATGTTCAATTTCATCCCTGGACTTTTGATTTGCTCAATTTGGTCCCTGAACTTTTATCTAATGTTCAATTTCATCCCCAAGTTTTCGATTTGCTCAATTTGGTCCATGAACTTTCATCGAATGTTTAATTTCATCCATGAGTTTCGATTTGCTCAATTTGGTCCATGAACTTTCATCTAATGTTCAATTTCATTCATGAGCTTTCGATTTGCTCAATTTGGTCCATGAATTTTCATCTAATGTTCCATCTAATCCTAACTATTTGAAAATTGACCAATTTTTTTAATACCAAACCATTTTTTAATAAATAAAAAAATACCAAATTGGATTTTTTTGTCAAAAAAAAAATACCACATTTATGCAAAAGTAATAAAGGTCAATATTTCTTTCCTTTCTCCATATAAAAAACAAATGGAAAAATGGACAGTAATAATAAGGTGAATCTTGCATTTTGATTTCTTTTTTTTTAAATGCAAATTACTTGAATAATGTACAAAAGCCCATCAATCGTGTTTTTTTTTTTTACAAAATCGATTGATGGGCTTTGTACATTATTCAAGTAATTTGCATATACAAAAAAAGAAATCAAAATGCAAGATTCACCTTTGTTTATTATTACTGTCCATTTTTCCATTTGTTTTTAATATGGAGAAAGGAAAGAAATATTGACCTTTATTACTTTGCATAAATGTGGTATTTTTTCGACAAAAAAAAGGAAAGAAATATTGACCTTTATTACTTTGCATAAATGTGGTATTTTTTTGACCAAAAAAAAAACCTAGTTTGGTATTTTTTTATTTATAAAAAACAGTTTGGTATTAAAAGAAAAGAAATTTGTCAATTTTCAAATAGTTATGGACTAGATAGAACATTAAATGAAAGTTCATGGGTTAAATTGAGCAAATCAAAAGCTCATGAATGAAATTGAACATTATATAAAAGTTCATGGACCACTTGTGACATTTTCCCTATTAGATATATCAAACTTGAAGACGTTGAATGTCCTAGAAGTCCGAAGATGTAGAATGATCCAAAATATTAAAGACCTCGTGGAGTTGACCTCCTCAAAAGTGCAACATGTTAGTGAATGCGAGGCAGAAAACACACCGAAATGACAGGATGCATTAAAGCTCGCGACAGCACGTTCAATAAACACCCGTTGCTGTTTGCTCCTGGAGCGGACATTCAACATTCATAGGGCTTTATGACTCAAGCAAGGCCATACAGCTATGGCAGCATCAATGTAGTTCATGGCCAAATTGAGTTGGCAAATTGGCGCCAAAATTGGTAGCCTCTATTTAAAATTTGGCACCAAAAGTTTTTCTAGTTCTCCATCTATTTAAAGTGAAACCGAGTTCCATAAATAAGCACCTTTGCACACCCTCACAGTTCATCAGATCCTTCATATTCCTTTCGCTAATGATCCAATTCCAAAGAGATCTGGAAAATCAGGAGGCACTGCAAGGAATTTTCTTGTCAGGGCACAGTTGGGAGTTCTCACGTGTGAGCGGACACCCCATACAGCATTGTGTGGCACTTCATGCATGAGATGTTAATACAAATAGTAAGTTTAGTGCAGGACATGCCGGGGCGTGGTAAGAAAACCGAACGAGTTTCTCCTCAGATATATTATCATATATAGTTGTTGATGGCACCCAAAAAGTTAGATTCAATAGACCGTAAGAAATGCACCTCTTTTGCTCAAGCTCAGTGAGTAGTAAAAAAATGCATCTATTTTCCAGTGTCTTGTTACTCATCACCAGTGAAGAAAGACTTATGACCTGTCTCATGGACCGGAGTGATGTAAGTATTCTCCCATACTCGTGTAATCTTGTGAGTGGAGTTAAGCGGCATTAGGGTAAAAAGCAAGTGATGCATAAGTGATGATACTAATGATCCGGAAGAGTAGCTTTAGAACATTTGTGTTAGGAGTCCTATGATAGAACAGTTATATCTCTAAGGAACTTCAAAGGTGGGATTGGCCTCACGTGTACAAATTAGCTTGGAGCCAATGCGATTTTTTGGATAAAGTCATGGCAAGTCAAAACCAATTGTTGTGCCAATGTGTATGTGTGTCTTACTTGAAAGACTGAATATCCTAGCTAAATTTGGCATGGTACGATCCAATATGAGGATGCCATTCATCATATTGTTTTTAGGAACAGTTATAGAAGGAAGGCTGGCCTAGTGTTCTCGACTCATTAGGCGCTACTTATTCTATATGAGAGCAAGATCCCTCCAGCTGGTGGGTAATTCGAGAAAAGCCCAGTTATCTACCTAGTCCTATGAAGGCGGAGAGTGATCACCTAGGCTAAGGGCTCAAACAAGGTGTGACTCTCGTCTAGCTTCTATGATGGCGATTGGGGTAGAAGAAAGAATCAAATTACTCACCAGATTAATTGTCAAATCTCAATAGGAGGTTTGCTACCACATTTCCAATAAGGGAAGACACCTCCATTGGTTTGTTAAAATCAGGAGAAGCTTAGTAGGCAAAAGAAGGCGCTGCCAAAAGAGTGCAGTTGGCTCCAGATGCCACACTTGTCAAGGATAGCACAATTGCAAAGGTGCATGAACAACTTTAATCGGGGAAGCTACCAATAGAGTGCAGTGACTTGTTTTGTTGGGTGTCATCATTCCACGTAATACCCAAGGTAAGGCGTTAATGGTTGAAGAACACAGGGAAGCAACTGAATAGGTTGCAATGAGGACGTTATGAAATCAAGTGGGAGAACATTTCACATATAGGAGTGGCACAAGTATTCTCTCGTACTCACGAGTGGAGCTAGTGGCATTAAGGTGAAGAGTGAGTGATGCAAAAGTGATAATGTAACCGGTTCCTAGGGAGTGGCATCAAGATGTTTGTGATAAGAGTTCAAGGATAGAATGGTTATATCTCTAAGGAGATTTGTAGGAAGGGTTGGCGTTCTGTGCACTAATTGGCCCAGAGTTAATGTCACTTTACTGATGCGGTCATAGCAAGCTAAAACCAATTGTTGTAGAGGAGTGTTTAGCGTGTTTTGCTGAGGGATTGGATACTCGAGTTAAATTGGACGTTGTACAATATGATGCCAGAATGCTATTCGTCATACTATTCTTAGGAACAACTATAGAAGAAAAGTTGGCCTAATATCCTAGGTTCACTAAGTGTTGCTCGAGCTATTCCGCGGCCAAGGATATGTTGGCCCGTGACACATGTATGTGTGATATAGACTCTTCTTCATGGAATGATGTTGTCTTATGGGTTCAGATTAATCTAAGGCGACATTTTACAAATTTTAGTCTTTAAACTAGCCCATAATATATGGGTTTATACATTTGGGGAAAGTGTTGGGATGTAGTTCATTTCTTTTCAGAATTTATAAATTTCAGAATTAAAACAATTGAAAAAAAAAAATTCCGAAAAAAAAATTCGAAGGTTGCATCTATATAGAAAACACTACTATAAATTTGACATTCAACGTTTTCATCTTAGACTTTCTCACTTCTCTCTTTATTTATTATAAAGAATGTAGACATTATTTTCAATTATTTCCTTTGGAGAGTTCCTGAAGAAATACCAAAATTGCTATTTGATATTCTCATTTGAGATTTTGGTGCATTCCGGAGGATTTTTACTAGTAATTATTAGTAATATTATGGGGCAAATAATTTTTTTAAAATGGTATCTTTTCACATCTTAAAGTCTGATTCAATTATTCCATAATGACTTTTTCCCCTCCACTTAATTAGCAAATACAAATTGTCGTGATCTAACGTCAGTGCACCACCTAGGGTTTGGCTAATGGACTATTAAGCCTAAACTTAGCTTGGTCTCCTCCAAGTTCATACCACGACTTAGGTTCAAGTATTTAGCATGCAAAAGATTATTAGTTAGGAGTCGCCACTAATTTATTCTTTGATGGGTCGATTAGAAACCAAGTAAAGTAACGGGAGATTTACTTTAATCATGCGAACCAGAGATTGTGAATTCATGAACTTGGTTATACTAGATTTATCTAATGCCATTTTAGTACCATTCTTTTTATTTTCAAGAAAAATATATATGCAAACAATTTGGATCGATTTTAATTTACTTTTCTAAAGTATGAGGTGACCATGCGGTTCCAAACCAATAATTTAACACCCAAGAAAATAATAAATAAATTACAGGACTTACCTCGTAATAATGAAAGCATCTGCAATATTAGGTCAGAATTCACATTAACAACCCTACATATAATTTCTAATTAATGCGCAGTTACTCAAATTTTTAAGGTTTTTCTCTTGCTTAATGAAATCTAAGCTATATGTCATGCAATATAAATAAATGGCATAATTCTAATGACAGGCAATTTCTAATTAAATGGACCTAGTAACAATTACTAAATGACATTAATTTGATTCTATATGACATGATATTTTTGTATTGTTTATAAAAATTCGTAATTAAAAATTACTAATACTAAAAATCTAACTAAAGTGAGGTATTATCTATTTTAAGTTAGGAAATAAACTAATATGAATCCTATCTTAACTTAGAAATTTATGTCGACATGCAATTTAATTCCAAGATAAGATCTAACCTAGATATCATCTAAACATGTATTCTAATATAATTCAAAAGGCATTTAACTATTCCATCATACAATCCTATCTAGGAAATCAATTCTACTCTACATTATATGCAATTTTTTTGTATTTTCAGCAGAAATAAAGCAATTAAAGTAAGGTACTTAAGATAAGTACCAAATCAGTCAACATCATATATCATCCAATCAATGCGAATAAGGAAATAATATCCAACCAACTTAAAATTTCGCAAATTGATGAGTTGATCTTAAGCCTTAAAAATCAAAATATCAATTTTAAAGATTCCCGCGGAATCAATAATTCCATCTAAAGCCTTATGGATAGAATCAAAGATTATATGTGGTTGCAAATTAGGAAATAAATCCTAATTTATAGATATGTCTATCATTCAAATATGCTTAATGGTTGTCGGATAGACAAATTAGGCGATACAATGTTCAATGGAATCGAGTAAGGAGTATTACCTAATTGTGACAATAACTTTCCAAATTCGAGCATCGGACAATGGATTGCGAACGGTGACCGATGGTGGTTTGCAATGCTTGATGGTGTGAGCAAAATGGTGTGGCGAGCGGCACGGTGGAGTGAGTGACAGGCAGCAACGAGGACACCCAAGGTGGATCACATTGGATCGCTCGGCTAGGGTCGAAGACGTTGAGGTGACTCCGCAGAAGCTTTGACGATTTTATTTTTTTTTTGTATTATCACTTCTGGACAATGCCTAAAGAAGACCAATTCACCACTTAGACTTATTTCATCAAAATTCTAGCAACCCTTTTGACAATGGACTCCAGGCTTGCAAGCGGTGGCCATAGTATATGACGTGGTATTCACGCTGGTCAGGAGATGTTGGCCTCGTTGGACTTCGGCGAAACCTGCAAAGAATGAGTACGAACGAAGCACAAAAGCCTCTTTGGTGATTGTCGGCGAATCAGAAGAAAACGCTTCAGGGCATCGCCAGGCTAGATGGAACTTGCGGGAGTCCTCGCTGACTCTGAACTAGGCTGTAGTGGTTCAAGCGTCCCTGGGGTGTGCTGGTTCGTTATAGAGTAAAAGCAGCAGATCGTGGATTGTCGGGGATGCGAGGGCTGCTCGAGTGATTGTTGCAAGGAGAAATTATGGTCCCGCCGGGGCAGCGGCAAATCAAGCAACAGTTGATCACGAGGAAGGTGGTAGCTCCATCAACGTCTCGATTGAGCTGGGCTCGTCGAGGCTTGGTCACAACGGTAGGAGGTTTGCACCAGATCAGCAGCTCGTCGCAAAGGCAACGAGGTCACAGCAGCAAGTCCGTCGTCGTTGCAGCAAAGACGGTGGTGTAGCAACGGTAACTCAGGTGGCTCGGGTGTGGCAGGGCCTCACACGACGTTGGGGCTCCTCAGTTCGACAGAGAGGGTTCCTTCTCTTTTCTCAACGTGCCTTTAGAATAGAAGTGCCGACCCTCTTACGATCGTCTCTTCCTTCTTATTTATATGTGTCAATCCTGTTTGTAAGAGGCAAGAGATATCTGGGCTGGCGTGAATGAAATCCATCACTTGATATTCTCAATATTATGCTAAACCCCTATTAGTACGTAAATCTCCCACTTCCCTTTGAGTCATCGCTGAATAGTTCCCTCAAATAATGGGAAAATCCCATTGAATTTGCCTTTTTTTTCTCCACCGCCGCACACACGTGCACCAATCTCCTTTCTTGATTTTCCCTTACTTTGTTTCGTTCTTGGAATTCTACTTTTTATTTTTAGTCGATCTTCTAAATCCCCTCTCGCCGAATTTGTTCACTATCCCTCTCTTGCCAAAGATCGCACGTATTCAGCCCATTCTCCTCTTTGCCGCGTCTTTCCCACAATCAACAGAATCATCCCTCACCGATTTGCCTATGAAGTAGCTGGGCGAATACAAATATCTCCAAGAATCATACTT
The DNA here is from genome assembly GCF_016545825.1 of Eucalyptus grandis. Lineage (NCBI taxonomy): Eukaryota > Viridiplantae > Streptophyta > Magnoliopsida > Myrtales > Myrtaceae > Eucalyptus > Eucalyptus grandis. Next base: position 2,840,885 of record NC_052614.1, on the reverse strand, counting down.
ATTTTATTTGGTCAAAAATATTGGATAAGATAAGGTTTTGTCGCTTCAAACTTTGACCAACTTTTCCAAACTTGGCATGCATAATTACGGCCATTAAAAACAACGACTGGCTTATATGAATGATGAGTTCAACGGAATTTTCATCACCACGGGCTTAGTCTAGCTAACTAATTGAGTCTATAACCACACATTCAAGCTCCTCCATCACTGATTTGACAAATATGCAATTAATTGAAATATGCTCCTAATTATTATATGTAATGCGATTTAATATTTTTGTTTCGAGTCTAAAATTCAATCCCTAATTTTTTATGCAATAAATGAATGATCGGATTGTCAAAATTTCACAAAATTTAGATATCAACATAAATCTATACTCATCGCCGAGTGATAGAGCCAGAATTTTAGTTTGGTTTTTGTTTTGGGCGGTTGGTGTTGGTTGGGGGGGGGGGGGACGGATATATTCAGCGAAATTGACTTAAAGATTAAGTAGTATTTGTTTATCTCATTCGCGTAGGAAAGAACCCCCTACAATAAGTAAGTGTAAAAAGTAAAATAATGACATTTTATTTTGGATTTAGATAAAAATACTAAACCAATTGAAATAATTATAGTTAACCTAGCTTTTTTAGAGACACCAAAAGTTAATTGCTTTACTAATAATTATTTGATGATCTGGGACTTCTCTCACCCTAAAAGCTATCTTAAAAGTGAAACTTTTTTTCATACTTATAAATCGACCACTAATTCCTTCCACAACTAATATAGGATAAATTTCAACAATCTCCCCCTTACACATAGATCGGAGCTACAACAATTCTATTAACACATAAATTTTGACTAATCATTCAATAATTAATTACATAGAAAATTAAGAATTAATCTTTAGCCCCCAAACAAAAATATCAAAATTAAATTGCATTTCCTATAGTTGCATTTGCATCGGATTGATGGATATGTTTAAATTGATAGTTTTAAGCTTTAATTTAGCGAATTGAATTAAGTTCTTGGTGAGAGAGAATTTGGTTAAGCCCGTCGTTCCTTAAAAGGCTGAAAATTAACTTATAGTGTGTGACGAATTAGAAAAGTGGTTTATTTTGGAAAAGATTGATATTATTCTTCTAATATTCATTCAAGAGAATAGAAGAAAAATTTAGCCAATGAAAATGAATCTTGGTTTATATTTTTCGTATATTTATGCAATATAAGGAAAAAAAATAAAAATAAAGAGGAGGGTGTGCCAGAGCAGAATCGGTCAACGTGAGTCATCTAGATTGAGTGGTATATGTCTCGTTTTAAAACAAGAAAGGGCGTACCGTCAAAAAAGACTTCACGCGTCCTCACGCGTCCGCACGCGTGGGCAGAAAGGAAGTAAAAAGCAAAGCGAAGAAAAGGACAAAAGTATAATATTCCACGGGTACTTTTTGTTTTTTTTTATGGGACCAGACCCTCTTCCCTATGAAAGAGACCCATCAGCCAGACGGGAACGGAAGCTCTCTTTTGGTTTGACAACATACAGAGGAAAAAGGAAAGAGGAGAGAAAAGATAGCGGGAAGGAGTGCGTCCTTTCTCCCCCGAACAATCCACAACCGCGACTCCACAAAGCTCCTCCTCCTTCCACCGCCGTGCCTCGTCGTGCCACGCCTTGCCTTTGCCGACCGAGCTAGCTGATCCAAGTCGCGACACCTAACCTGACGAGCTGCTGCACTTCATCACCGCCTCTGCTCGCGGCTACCTCCGGTGCCCGCAATGCCGATCTGTTCCCTGATCTGACAAGGTGCCGTTGTCTTGTTCCAGTCCCCCGACGAGGCGCCGTTGCTCCTGATGTGAGCTTGACGCTCAACGGAGCTGCTTCCTTTCTTTGTGCTGAAGAGCGACACTGTCCCTTGACCCGACACCGTGACGAGTCGCTGTTCCATCGATCTCCATCCCAACGTCCCTGCACGACCAGACGATTTTGTCATCGAGCTATCTTCCTTGCGGTGGGCCGTAATAACACCAGTTTTTCTTTGGACGATTCGCTCGAGTTTTGTTGCAGGTCTTCTGCTTTTGATACACACGGAACGTCAAGGGTAGACAAGTCAAAAATTTGACCGTCGGGCTCTGAAAGTCAAAGTTGAATATTCAAATCAAAAAGCTAAGGGATTTCTGCAGCCATCGTGTGCGTTCAACGGCAAGTCAAGTTGTAGCACCGAGCTGCTCCTTGATCCGACAAGTACTCCACCGTGAGCCGTTCCCGTGCCGCCCTGAGCCGTTGCTGTCCTTCGCTGAGCTCGCTAACCAGCTCGCTGTCAAGCTTGCCCTCGAGCCAAGTCGATCATTGAAGTTGCCGTTCTCGAACGTCCATTGGCCCATTGTTGCCGCTTGCTGCTGCACCACCACTCGCACACTAGCCGTTGCTCGCTGCCGTTAGTCATGCTGCCTCGAGGAGCCGGTAGCGATCCCGGTTTGATCGCATTTGGTCCAAATTAGGAAAGTTGATCTATCAAATCAGGTAAGGTCTTTTATCTTTATTAAAAGATTTGAAATATTTACTTTTCCTGTTTTGCTTAGGAAACTTTCCTAACTTAACAATATGCTTGGACAGTCATTTGATCTCTAACTATGTAATACAATGCCTGGTGATATGGAAAATCTTTCGTCATATTCATAATAATTTGGATACAATAATTGATTTACCTGTTTCCAAATTTAACGGATAACCTTTCATCAGTAACCATAACTACTTGGATATAATCGTTGTTTATTTCATTACCAAATTTAAAGATAGATAACATAATTTTGCGGATCGTATTTTAAATTAAATATTTATCCATTGTTTGATTTGTTTTCCTAAAAAACCCCAACAATAATTGAAATTGGATTTAGAGTAAATTAGGTTTCGTTTCTTAATTTGAATTGCATGTTTAAACATGGGCATTTTAATTCCCAATTTAAATTAAAAGAAAATACAAAAATATCATGCACATGTCATGTAGGATTAGTTCATCAATTGCATGTCATTTAATAAGTTGCATATTTAGGGTCATTTAAATTAAAATGTGTGACATGTTAATATAATTGCGCTAATATTTGTCCGTCATTAGAATCAAGTCATTTAATTAATGCCGCTTGACATATAGTTTATATGTTAAGTTGCCTATTGCATGTCATTCTAGTTAAGCATTTTTTGTACATCATTGTATTGCATCACATTACATGTAGTTTTTTGAGGTTTCATTAAATAAGTAAATCCCAAAGTGACTACTTGTTAATTAAAAATCATATCTAGGGTTATTGACATGATTTCTAAGATGTTTTTATTATTATGAGGTAAATTCTATAATTTATTTACTGTTTTATTATGTGTTAAATTGGTGGTTTGTACATCCGCATAGTTACCTCATTTTTTAAAAAGGGCAGAGTACACCTCAAATGCCATAACTTCGCACAAAAGGACATTTAAGTGCCATAACTTACAAAAGTGACACTTAAGTGCCACATTCAAAGAAAAACAGATCACTTAAGTACCACATTCGAAGAAAAATGGATCGTTTAAGTGCCACTCCGGCCAAAGTCCGGCCAAAACGCTGACGTGTCAATTTTTCGGTGAAGTAAGTATAAAACGACGCTGTTTTGCACGTTGACGTAGCCAAATAATGCAAAAACGGCGTTGTTTTGGGTTGACGTGGTAAAAAAAATAATATAAATTTAATTAAATTAAATTTAAAATTAAATTTAAAATTAAAATATTTAAAAATAATAATTTTAATATTAAAAAAATTATTAAAAAAGGGGGAGGCGGCTAGGGCCCGCCGCCGGGAAGGGCCGGCGACGGAGGGGGAGGGACGGCCGAGGTCGCGAGCCCCGGCTAGGGTCGCCGAGCCCCCGACCGGGCGGCGAGAGCTCCGGTGGCCGAGGTCGCCGGCCCTTGGCCAAGGCCTAGCGACCTTGGCCGACCCTCCCCTTCGTCGCCGGCCCTTCTTGGCGACGATGGGGAGGCAGCGGCCCTCAACCGCCTTCCCCCCCCCGCGCTCTTCTTTTCTTTTTTTCAAATTTTTTTTTTTTTAATTTTAAAATTATTATTTTTAAATATTTTAACTAAATTTAATTGTAATTTTAATTAAATTAATTTTTATATTTTTTTTACCACGTCAGCCCAAAACGACGCTGTTTTTGCATTATTTGGCCACACTTGCTTCACCGGAAAAATGCCACGTACGCAATTCTGCCGAATTGGCACTTAAGTAATCTATTTTACTCCGATTTTGGCACTTAAATGTACCTTTCATAAGTTATAGCTCTTAAGTGTCCATTTCTACTAAGTTATGGCACTCTAAGGGTCCGCGTCTCTTTTAAAAAGTAATAAAATCAATCTAAGTTGCATGTAAAACATTTCTTTCACTAAAAGAACGGTATTGAAATGGCATTAAAGAAATCTAGAATAATCAATCCCCGTATTCAAAATCTCTTGTAAAGTTTTTTTTTTCAATACTTTACTCGCGTTTCTAATCGAACCACCATAAATTAATTAGTGAGGACTCTTATTGAAAATGATTTGTATGTTAAGAATTTAAATCCTAAATTGTGAATTAGCATGGACTTAGGAGAGCTCGAGTTAAGCTTAGGCTTATTAATGTATTAGTCAAATCCCCATGTGATTTCATCAATGGTCAAAAAAAGGTTAGGTCACAACAAATCTATAACTCTCTCGTGTCCCTATTGGGTCCAAATTATTGAAACTAGGCTCTGATATCGATGTTAGGTGGTTTTAGACTTTCCTCATCTCAAAAGTTAACTAAAAAAGTGAGACTTTTCTCACACTTATAAAGTAACCATCAACCCTTTCCACAAGAGACTGGATAACTCTAACAATCTCTTCCTCACACATCGAGCCCTGAATTGGAGCAACAACAATTTATATCTCTCATAGTGATCTTAGGCCTTTCTCACACCCAAAAGTTAACTCGAAGAAAAAAACTACGGTGCCACACTAGATATTTTCTCCACTGTCAATATCAACATCAGTGTTACAAGTTTCAACGTTACAATTACAGAAGATATTACTTCAACATATAGCATGAGTCTAAGGCAAATATAATTATGATGGAAATTACATTTATACCATTAGAAATAGTAAAAGCTCTATTATTTGCTTTAACATGAAAATTACATGTATGTAATAAATATTATTATCCTCTATCAAACTCCCAACTCCATCAATCTCCCAATTGGAGGTTGATCTTCAAAACCACAACAATCTTTAATAGTCTTCACTTGTCTTTGTAACTCAAATTGTCCTCGTGTGGCGGCCCCCTTTCACTAACCATGAAGGCCAATTGAGGCAATGCACCTCAATTTTCCAGTGGTGATAACCTAGTTAACATATCTGCTAGATTTTTTGCACCAAGAATCTTCTTCAATGACAATGTCTCATCATCTATCGGCTGACAAATTTGATTTTAATTCCATATATTTTGTCGTTGAATGAAATACTGAAGTCTTTGCAAGACAAATACCACTCCGATCATCATTGAAAAGAACATTGCTATCATTACCAAGATTTGTATCAACAAAACCTTATAAAGTTATTCCATTTTTCATAAAAAGAAAAAAAATAATGACATAAAAAAAATAATGACATACTTGAGGTGCCTCTCAAGAATCTTAATAGCCGCTTTATAGCTTCCCACTACTTTATTCTTATATTAGCCATGTATCTGCTTACAACTCCCATTACGTGAGTTATTCTTAGTCTAATATATACCATTGCGTACATTAAACTACCAACAACTGACGCATAAGGCACTTTAGCCATATGCTCCCGCCCTTCATCTATCTTTGGTGACTGCTTCTTTGAGAGCTTAGGGTGGCTTCCTAAATGAGTACTTCTAGGCGTTGCATTTGGAACTTCGAATCTATCCAACACCTTTTCAATGTACTTTTCTTGAGATAGATTTAGAATTCCTTTGAATCTATCCCACATGATTCTTATCCCAAGAATCTAGTTTGCTACACCTAAGTCTTTCATTTCAAACTCTTTTGACAATTGCTACTTCAGTATGTTGATCTCCCACATGCTAGATCTTGCAATGAGCATAAATTCCACATACAACAACAAAATAATATAGCAGTCATCAAATTTCTTGAAACAATAGTAGTAATCTATTTCATTTCTAGTAAACCCGTTACCACAAATAAATGTGTCAAATTTCTTGCATCACTGTCAAGGAGCCTTTTTCAAGCTATACAAACTTTTCTTTAGTCTGCAGACATGATTTTCTTTTCCAAGAACTTGAAAACCTTCTCGTTGAATCATGTAGTTATCCTCCTCTAAATTATCATGGAGGAATGCAATCTTAATATATAACTACTCTAAATGTAAATTCTCAATAGCAACTATACTCAATACTAGCCCGATAGTATTTAATTTCACGATTGGAGAGAAAATCTCTATATAATCAATTCCTTTATTTTGTTGAAAACTTTTTACTACTAACGTTGCTTTGTACCTCTTGCTTCCATCAGGTTCTTCTTTGACCTAATACAACCACTTGTTATGCAATACCTTCTTTCCATTAGTAATTGAGTTAAAATTTAGTTTATGTTCTTCTCGAGAGAATCCAACTCATCCTGCATTGCTACCTCTCATTTAATAGATTATTTAACCTATGTTATTTCTGAAAATTTTTCTAGTTCGCTGGCATTAATCAAAAGCAAACAATACAATGATTGAGTTTATCTCTCGTACGAGTTTAGATGTCCTACTAGATCCTCTCAAAGTGGGCTCGGGTGTTTGTGATTCTTGTTCTGGTTTTTTTATTAGTCCATAGAAAAGTTTCGAGATTTATGATCATAATACTCTTAGAAAACTCATCCAATTCAATCTTTATATCATAAGCTAAGGTGAGCTTGAGGCCTCGAGCTTGAGGTCTTGAGCTTGAGGCCTCAGGTCTCGCCAGATTGGAGAGCTAGAGGCTTGTGCTTGCCAAGCTCACCAATATGGCAAGTAGTCAATTCGAGCTCGATGATCTAGCCAATAGCGAGCCTTGAGCTCGCCTGAGGCCAATGAGCTGCGGCCGGCTCAGAAAGTTGGAAAAATTTTAAAAAGAAAGAAAGAAAGAAAGAAAGAAAATAAAAAAGAAAAAAAAGAAAGAAAGAAGGAAATGGGGGTTGGCAAAGGTGTGACATAAGAGAAAGCAAGTGAGGAAAATGTTTTTCCCTTCTTGAAAAGTGAAGAGCATTTTCTTCTATTTTAGAAGACTCTTTTCCATTGATGGAAAATGTTTTTTCCAATCAGTTCATTTTCGTGAAACAAACACCGAAATATTCAAAAAACGTTTTCCTGAAAGTTATTTTCCGTGAAATGAATGAAGTCATAATGGTATAAGATTTTCAAGACTATGTAAAATTTTCATAAAAAAGGCGAAATTATTTTTTCATTATATCAATTGCTTACGCCAACATATTACCAACTCTTTGTGGTTGACATATGATGAAGTTTGATAGACTAATTGAGTTTTAGTTGGGAAAGATGATTCATTCAAAAAGCATGGAAGAATCGATACATGCATGGCCCATTTATACAGAATGGTAAAGGGTCCCCGATGACCATAGGAAATGACTAGAAAAATGAAGGAATTTTTTAATCCTTACCAACTTGATCTTGAATATAAAAAACTATATAATATGGTCATCGATGACTATGTTATATTAATATCGATCAGAAATAAAGGATACAACAAGCGCCGAGACTCGACGATGGAACCTACATGCGATCAATTCCCTTGAAATTTGACTACGTGTTGAGTGCAAAGGAAGAAAAGACATTGGTTAGAGATATTGAATGAAGGGGTCATTGTTGAGTGATGGTAAAGTGTCCCAATAACTTTGGAAGTTGTAACTTATTGTGGATAATGTTGGCTAGCATACAAATAGCACCGGGAATCTCGGAGAATGTATTTTTGTATATGTATTTAGAATGGTAACTGTTTGCTTGCTACAATTGTGGTTAGTAGACTATAAATACACACGATACTCATTGTAGACGGCACAATCAATGAGAAAAAGGCACAAAAAGCCCCCAACTCTATCATTTATGATACATCGACCCAATTTTTTTTTTTTTGTGACATTAAAATTCCAAACTTGTACTTGTGTGATACATATGTCCTAAATTTTTTTCTATGACATAAAAAACCTCAAACTTATGTAACACATTCGCCCTAAACTTTTTTTTTTTTTTTTTTTTTTTGTGACACCGAAAGCTTTAAACATTTTTGTGGTACCAAATTTTGGGGTGACACGGATATAAGTTTGGGGTTCTTAGTACAAGTTTAGAATTCTTGGTGTCACAAAAAAGTTATGGGTACATATGTCACAGTTGGATAATTTGGAGTTTTTGGTGCTTTTCACCCTAACTTGAAATGCATACCGCCCATATTTTCCACTCAATTTATCTATTCATCAATCAATTATCCTTTCATCTTCAATTTTCATTTTTTTCCAGTTCCGATACTTTTTTTTTTTTTTCATTTGACTGTTCGTCTTCATTATAGAAGCAAGTGATTTTCTTGTGCAAGATCACCACAGAAACAATTTCCATTAAAAAAAGAACAACCAAGAATCCACGTTTTGGTGAAGGATTTTTCACTGTTCAGGTGAAACCCCATTTTCGGTGAGACGCAATAGATTTTGTCGTTGAAAAGATTTTTCTTTATTCATGGGTAATTAATTCTAGTGTATTGGGTTATCCCTGTATATAAAAATTTAATTTTCATTTTGTTACATTTAAATGAAAGACTGAGATTCGATGATATTTGATCATCATGTGACATATCATATCCTAATTACAAATGGAATTGAAATGATCTCTATAATGATTAGAAGATCCTAGACCAAATAACAAAATGCGAGTAAAAGTTTTTAGGTTCATGAAGATATATGACGAGTTAGTTATTAATTATCTATAGCTATTAGTTGACAATGATAGAAAAATATATGATGAGCAGATTTTGAACTTGAAACCCTTGAAGATCGTAATCATTTAGTGTTTTCTTTGATCAGACTCAATAAGCCTAAAAAAACTGTTGGGATCTAAAAGATGGCTCTCTATAAAACTTGATATCGACCTCCTCCGTTAAAGTATCGAACTAGAGTTCTAATTATGCTATCTAGGAAAAATTTCAAATAAGAGCCTGAAGTATCATTATCTTTTCAAATAAAAGCTTGAAGTGTGCCTTATTTCAAATAAGGACTTAATCTCGTTAGTCGGCAAACAATTCTGGCCAATCAGAAATATTTTTGTCCAAACACAATTTTAATTAAATTTAAAGTAAATTGCATTTAAAAAAGAAGAAGAAGCAAAACTATACCACCCCATGGTCAATGGGGTCACCAACGCTTGGGTGATAGCCGCTAGGCTTGCATAAGGGCCAGAGACCCTTGGCTAGATCTAGGAGGATAGTTGCCCTCTCTTGTCTATGGGGAGGGCCTGCTGGCCCTCGCCTTGGTCGGCAAAGGTCACTGGCCATCATTGCCGCCCATCGACAATGGGGCAACAGTCATAGATAGGAGGGAGCCCTCTCTACTGAGTGTGTGTGTGTGTGTGTTTTTTTTTATTATTTTATTTTTTATGGAAAGAAAAATAAAAATTTTAAAAATTTTAAAAGATGAAATTGGCCTGCGCTAAATAGTGAGTTCAAATCTTTCTTTGATACCGATATGATCATTTCGGGTTTTTATTGGAAACAATGTCCGCTTTAAGTTCTTATTTGAGAAAAAAAGGGTATTTCGAATTCTTATCGCAAATGAGGGCAATTCGGGTTCTTATTTAAAACAAAATCTATTTCATGTTCTTATTTAAGAAAATGAGAGCATTTCAGATATTTATTCTAATTTTTTCATGAGACTCACATACAATCCAAACTCATTAACAACTTATCTATTAAAATTTAATTAATCAATATATAACCCATCTCATTGAAACCATTTTGACATCTTTACGTATGATTAAAGAGAACGAAATTTCGGATGAAAAACATGACAACCATAAAATAATCAGAATTCGGTAAAAGGGAGTATGATTAATAATAAGAAGCGGAAAAAGTGCCATCCAAAAATAATAAACCCTACAAAAATTATGGAATATCATTGGATACTTTTATATTCCGTATGGATGATATCCACCAGTCCTGACTCTTTGACGTGCTCTTATGGTCGCGACAATCAGCGAGATCTCACTTCTCCCTCGAGGAGCGAGAGGGAGGCGATGAACTCCACCTTGCTCGTGTTGGCTCTTGCGTTTTGCTTCACCGTAGATGCTGCCAGATCGCCTGCAGCGCTTGTAATTTATATTGCTACGATTGTTCTTGCAGTCATTGCTATTGAAATTACTGTTTGTGCTGTTGCGCGCCCGAGGACAGAGCGGGTGAGTTTCGCTTCCCAGGGCTCAGCTTCTTTTTTTCTTCTTTCTTCTTTTTTTTTCTTTCCGCCGAGGGATGGGTATGTCTGTATGGGGAATGTTGATTTAGCTGTTGGGTGCTTAGATCTGTATCTTCAGTACAGTTCTTTTCGTTGGATTGCAATGAAGGATCTGCCGGAAAGATTCTTGATCTTGAATTGGTTTTCAAATCGGCTGGATTTCTTAAGGACATCATCAATGAGCCTAGATTGGAAGGGGTTCGGCTATTTCTTTTTCCTCCGTTTTTCTTTTTATGTATAAAGCAACTTTATTGTCTCAGATCAGCCTTATGCCTCCAGTTTTTGCGTTCCTAGTCCGCGGAAATTTTCCGAAATGCAGTGGCAGCTTGTGATAGAATTCGCCTCTTTCATTTTACAGGGGTTGGTCTCTTCACCGCCAGTGCCACCATCATCGTCATTGTCTTCATCCTATTCATCCTCAATCTCTACCTCATCAGGAACCAATCCTCAAGTGTTTTTGAGTTCCAGAGGTCCCGACACTTGCAAGGGATTGGCAGATTTCCTCTACACCAGACTGAATGATGTAGGCATCCATGCTGTTAGAGACAATGAGGACATTGGAGAAGGGATCAAGGATGCATCGCTTGAATCCATCAGGCAATCCAAGATATCAATACCCATTATCTCCAAGAATTACACATCCAGTCGGAGTTGTCTCATGAAATTGGCACAAATGGTGGAATGCAAGGAAGCAAACAATCAATTTATCGTGCCCATTTTCTATGATATTAGCCCCCCCGAATTAAAATGCCAATGGGGATTTATTGGGCAGTGTTTCCATGAGCATGAGAAGCAAGGAGTTGACCACACGGACATTGCTAAATGGAAGCGGGCTCTTCGAAAGATTGCAGGGAAGAAGGGGTATGATCTGCTGACTGGAAACAATGGGTAATCATCTTCTTACTGTCCTTTTAATGTGATTAGCTTTAAATTTATGAGAATTTTGCCAAGCAAGATGTTTTTCTAATCATTAATTGCTGCCCACTGCATCGTCCTTATTGGTCAATATTTACTACGTTTTACCTAGATTCTTTCCTTTGTACTTTTCATAGGCTGTTGTTAATTTTTTTCTAATCATTTCATGATTCCTCATTTTCATAATCCCCATTTGGCAGGTATCAAGGTGCACTCACAGAGGAAGTTGTTGGATATATTCTAGAGTTGTGGAAGAAGAATGATTTATATTTACCCGACGGTTTAGTGGAGATTGAACGACCCATACAGGAGGTTATGATAAAGCTTGGTGTCGTCTATGTCAACAAGAAGGCAACCGGAATAGATGGAGAAGGTGTACGTGTGCTTGGGATATGTGGCATGCCAGGGGTTGGAAAGACTACTGTTGCAAAAATTGTGTACAACAAAATCCATCATCTCTTTCAACGTTGTAGTTTTCTTTCAGATATTACAACAACTTTTGAATCCAGTGGAGTCGAGGGGCTACTAGAGAAGTTAATCTCAGACCTCCAAATGAAAAATTGTGGAGGGCTAATTACTCATGACCAATGTATTGAAGTCATGAAAAAATCATTTAGTGAAATGAAAGTTCTCATTTTACTTGATGATGTGCAAGATTTTGACCACATCAGGCATTTAGTTGGGAAAATAAGTTGGTTTGGCCCAGGAAGCAGGATTCTCCTGACAATCAGAAGAAAAGATGTACTCTGTGAATATCGTGGAGTTGCTGATACATTTGAGGTCGAACCAATGAGGTCTTGTCATGCTCTTCAACTTTTCTGCAAGCAAGCATTTTGTGAGTATCCTCCTGAAGAAGAAAAGAATGAGTATTACCATCTGTCTGTGGATATCATTAACAGTTTTGAAGGGCTTCCTTTGTCCCTTCGGGAGACAGCTTCATACTTAAATAACTGTGGGTGGGATATAGAAATATGGCGAGAAACGTCCGATTTTTCAAGAAAGAAGCTGGAAAGGAAAGTCAAATTAGCATTTGAAGCAAGCTATAACTCTCTAGATGAATACACGAGAAAGATATTTCTCAATATAGCATGTTTCTACAATGGGATGGACTGGAGAATCCTTACATGCGAGTGGCAAGCGAATGGTTATCATCCTTTAAGAAGTATCAAGATTCTCATTGACATGTGTTTGATCAAAATAGGTGAAAACAATAAATTCTGGATGCATAATCAGCTAAGAAAGTATGGCAAGGAAATTGTTGGAAAGCATAGGAGGTTGTATAATCACGTGGATGCCCTTTCCACACTTAAGGGAAATGAGGTATACTTTTCAAGCATAAAGTCTTTTGAAGTAAACACAGTTAACATTCTTCGAAGATACTTCCTTTCCTTAATTTTTCGTTCCCAAAATGAAGTGTGAATACCCATATTTCATTTCCCTTTCTATTTATTCAGTTCCCTTGATTTACAGAGTGCTACAGATGCGAAAGCCCTTTGTCTCACGTTTGATGAGAGACGAAGTGAATGTTTTAGATCTGGATCATTTGGCCATTTATCAAGTGTGAGGTTCTTGAGATTGGATGAGGCTACTATTGAAGGGAGTTCTCAGAATGTTTTTCCAAATTAAGGTGGCTTCAGTGGCGAGGGTGCAGACAGATCTCTGAAGTACTTAGTTTCCATTTGGCGGATTTGGTCATTCTTGATCTATCTTGCAGTTTGGTCAAGGGAGATTCACAAGGATGGGGACAAGTCCTTGAGGTAAAGTTTATACTTGCTTTTATAACCTGAAGTTAGCACCAACTGAGCCTTCTCTGTCTTCTTTTCTTGCAGAAAGCAAAGAATTTAAAAGTTTTGATCCTTAGTGGCTGTCATCATCAACATGCTACTCCAGACTTCCTTACTTCAAAAGTGTTTAGAGAGATTAGTCCTGTGGTGTTGTCCCCTATAATCTCAAATCAGTTGATCCATTGGTAATGTAAAGAACTTGGAATTTGCAGAATTTCTCTACTCCAGACTGATTGATGCAGGGATCAACGTCTTTAGAGACTATACAGACATTCTTCCTGGAGAAAAGATCAACAATGGATTGCTTGAATCCACTGAGCAATCCAAGATATCAATACCCATGATCTCTTTCAAGGGTGCAGTGTCCTTTCAAATATTCGAGAAACTGTTGAATTGAAAGGACTGATGGGCCTGCAAGAACAGTTAATTTCAGACCTCCGAAAGCAAGAATATAAATTGCTGAGTACTCCCGATCAAGGTACTGAAGTCATAGCAAATTTGTTTAGCAATAAGAAAGTTCTTATTATTCTTGATGATGTGCGTAATTTTGACCAAATTAGACCTTTAGTTGGGAGATCTCAGTTGGTTTGGCCTGGGAAGTAGGATTCTCATGACAGGTGAAAAAAAAAAATGTTTTTCAAACTTTCCGCAAACATCATGACGGAGTGGCTGATATGTATAATAAGTGCGAGTTTGATGAGTATGAGGTTGAACAAATGAAGCCTTATCAAGCTTCTGGACTTCTCCGCAAGCATGCTTTTCATGGGTATCTTCCTGAAGAGGAGCATGAGTATGATTCTCTGTCCATAGATATCATTGACATTATTGGAGGGCTTCTTTGGCTATTGAGATGACGGCTTCATTCTTATATGTTACTTGGTGTAGTGTAGAAATAGAAATATGGTGAGACACCTTGCATAGACAAAGAAAGAAGCCAGACAATAAAGTCAAATTAGTATTTGAGGCAAACTATAACTCTCTAGATGAAGACACGAGAGAGATATTTCTCAATATAGCATTTTTTTTTTCAATGTAATGGACAAGAGAATTCCCTCATACATGTGGCATGCCTGTGATTATTATCCTTCAAGAGGAATGGAGTTACTTTGTGACATGTGTTTGATCAAAATTGGAGAAAACAATGAACTATTGATGCATGATCAACTAAAAACTTTGGCAAGGAAATTGTCTGGATGAAAAATTTCAGAAAGCCTTGAAAGTGCAGTCGGATATGGTATCAACCTGATGCACTTTCCACGTTTATTGGAAAGGAGGTATACTTTTCAAACATAAGATTTTTAAAGTAAACATAGTTAACAATCTTCGAAAATACTTCCTTTCCTTAATTTTCTTTCCCAACGTGAAGTGTGAATGGCCATATTTCATTTTCTTTTCTATTTATTCAGTTCCCTTGATTTGCAGAGCGCTACAGATGTGGAATCCTTTGTCTCGTGTTTGATGAGGGACGAAGTGAATGTTTTAGATCTGAAGCATTTGGCCATCTATCGAGTGTGAGGTTCTTGAGATAGGACCAGGCTACTATTGAAGGGAGTTCTCGGACTGTTCTTTCAAAGTTAAGGTGGCTTCAGTGGCAAGGGTATAGACGGATCTGTTAACTACTTATTTTCCATTTGGAGAAGTTGGTTATTCTCGATCTATCTTACAGATTGGTCACTGGAGATTCACAAGAATGGGGACAAATCCTGGAGGTAAGTGTTTTTGTGCCTTTATGTCCTGGGATTATTAGAATGACTAGCACCAACTGAGCCTTTTTTTTTTTTTTGGTAAAGAAAAATATTTTTTGGTAAAGACCAACTGAGCCTTTTCTGTCCTCCTTTCTTGCATAAAATGAAGGAATTAAAAGTTTTGATCCTATGTGGCTGTGCTCACCAGCATGCAACTCCAGACTTCCGTTCTCTAATGCCTTTGGAAATATTGGTCCTGGAAGGTGGTCTCCTATTATCTCAAATCAGTTGGTCCATGAGTAATCTAAATAAGTTAAGTCTCCTTGAATCCTGAGCTCTGCAAATTGGTCAAGCACTTGCCGGAAGAACTACTGTATATGACAGCTTTGGAAGAACTTCCAATTGATAGAACTTCCATTAGTATCATTCATTTCCCACAATCCTCCATGCAGTGACTTAAGACTCTGAGCTCTTGCCAATGTGAAAATTTGGTTCAGATATCAGAGTCTATTGGTCATTTGAAATCTCTTTTGTATCTTGGACTGGATGGAGCTGCCATTGATGGCCTCCCGGATTCTATTGGATCCCTAAAGAAACTTCAGAAGCTGCTTTTAGGAAATTGTCGGAAGTTAGCTGAACTTCCTTATTCCATTGGGAATCTTGAGTCGCTGGAAGTCATGCATCTATCAAGTACCACGATTGCTAGATGACCCAGGTCCTTCTAGGGTTTGAAAATTTTGAAAGTACTGAAGGGGGAGAATACTCACTTAAGGGAATTCCCCAAAGACATGGAAGATCTAAAAATGCGGGAAGAGATAGATCTTTCACAATGCAAGAATCTGAAGGGGCCAATTCACTGTGATTTCAAAGGACTATCCTCTTTGAAAATCTTCAGACTATCATCTACCAAGATTTCTGGCCCACCCTGGAATGATGACTGGTTTTCTGACCGCCAATCCCTTAAATTCCTCTCATCTCCTACAGCTAGACTTAAGTGATTGCGACCAAGTACGAGCTCTGCCAATACTTCCATCAGTTTAAGCAGTGTTCGCTGGGGATCCAAAAAAATGAGGACAGTCCCAGACTTTTCTTACCTTCCAAACTTGAAAGAGCTGCACTTGGGTGATGGTACTGATCTGGAGCTAAAATCTTTCTCTAAGCCACTGCAATTTGGATGGGTAAAAAGTCTCGTGAATCTTGAAATCCTGGAATTGTGCCACTCAAAGTTTACCAGGCTACCTGAAAATTTTAGCACACTCCGACTGGGAAAACTTATTTTGCACTGTGCAAACTTGCTTGACTTCCGAGAGCTCCCCCGTTGCTTATCGATGTTGTGTCTCCAGTACTGTACGCTTTGAGTTCCACAATTTTCCAAGATGAGATGTCTGTCTGAATTAGAACTCAAATATTGTGACTTGGCTAAGATCGACGGTCTTGAAGATTTGAAGCTATTACAACTTCTGCACATATCCCACCGCAATGTGCAAACACTTGATGGGCTGGAGAGTATGCCTGGCCTTAGAAAGCTCACTTTATTCGACTGCCCTTCACTGACTGAATTACCAGATTCAACAAAGTATAAATTTGAAATCGGCATGTGCAATCCCAAAGGAGAACAATGGTCGGCAGTTATGTTGCTCTCATCTATGATCATAGTATCGTGGAAGTCGATTTATCAGCGAAGATCTTGCTGCACAATGGTCGTTCTGTTATCTTCAATAAAAAGTTGGAGGCTTTTTTTGAAGGTAAATATTGCTACCTTTTGCTTTCCTCGACGATATTGCTACCTTTTGCCCTGGGACTTTTATTAAAGACAGGAGCGTGCTGTCAAATTTCTGTGCAGCGTCCCCTCTACCTTTTGTTGCCGTTACCTTCTCTTACTAGACAGCTTCTCTGGGAAACCAGGGGTAAGGCTACGTACATTGCTCCATGTATCCCTTCCCAGCGGACGCGGATCAACTGTACCTCCCCATGATCCAATCTGCCGGCACCATGGAAGGAGGTCATGACAGATGCCTTCAGAGTTTTCTTTGGCGCCCCTTCATTCTGCATGCAAGTGCTGAACTTTTCTTTTGATGGGGCCGACCTTGTGAGCTTGGAACTTTCCTGTTGGTGGGCCCAACCTTGTGGGCTTGGCCAAGCAAGTTTGTGCTTTTGAACTCTTTTACTAGCTTTTGATTTTAATTGCATAATTTTTTTATTCCTCTTCTTTTAGGGAAAACGCATAGACTGGAAACTGGAACACCGATTCCAATAGAAAAAGCTAACAAGAAAAAATTGTTATTAGATAATATCAATACCAAATTAAGTGCTTCAGATAGTCTTTCTGTCCGTCAAAACTTACCAAAGGGACGAACTATGTGCATAAATCTCACAGGGACTGCTACATTTTTGGCAAAAAACAAATATTATACTAGTCTATGCTCATCCATGATGTGGAAGTGGTTGATATTACCAAAACATTGCGCTACATATTCCTTAGACTGTCATCAAATCCTTCATTAAATTTGGAGAGCACAGTGGAAAGCCTGGCTCATCATCCTCTTTCCTTGGGAATGTCCTCTTCTTCAAATGCACAACCCGGTAGTTTCTTCTGTGAATGTTGTGCCTGCACCTCCTTCCATGTTGACAGTAGATTGGATCATGGGGTAGGACAGCTGATTCGCGGCCCTCCCTAGGCCCCCAAGAGCGTGGAGCCTTTAGCCCTAGGATGCAGGATGCCCTTTTTAGTGCCTTCTCTGACTGTTATGACCTTGTACTCGAATGTTCCTCATACACAGTGCTTAATTTGCCAGTGCCATCCGTGTAAATTCATAAAGCTTTCGTGGCATCTTAATTTCTTTCGTGTGCACTTGTTTTTGTCATTCAGAAGTATACCGGCAGGGCTTGGTGGATACTCAATGTCAGAATAATGATTGGGCGAGACTACTTGGTGGAGGAGGGGAGATGGCTGGCTTTTTTGTTTGAATGGGAGATTTCGTGGCCTTGAAGTCCAGTGGATGCATGTTGAGAAGATGAGCCGATGGGACCTGAGTGCGAACGAGTGGAGTAGCCTACGGTATCTTCCATTTGGGGCTGACACTTAAAAGATTGACAGGGGAGTTGCGGTGTCGCTGAGTTTAACTCTTGATCTGAGTCGATGTTGGAAACTTAGAAGTAGTGAGAACAAGGCATTCTTCTGCCTATGTCAAGTGTAGCAACTAGCGTCAGATCCGCAATTGTTGTCTCATTTTTGGTCTGATCAATACTCCAATCCGTGACTCCATATTATGGAACTTCCATCAAACACTGCATTTTTCCAGCTCTCTTATTTTAAGGCTTGTTATTATGCGACAGTAATATCATGTTGCTACTTTGTTAGGCCAATGATGTTAGCACTTCCACAAGCCAAAATTATTCGTATGTGTTTTTCAATGATTATCCACCACAAAGCTCATCTCACTGCATTTGGCCATGTAATAAGGAAGAGATATCACGTGTTTGTTTTCTATGTTGATTGTTTTCTCTCTATCTTTTCCTTCGTTTTGCCTTTTTAAGCTATTGAGAATGGTGATTTGTGGGTGATTTTCCTGACGAAAGCGCCCAAGATGTGACTGAAACTAGGGTACTTCGATGGGTCGAATTGTCGTCCGAATGTTCTGCTCAAATGAGGACACTACCCGAGGAGTATATATAGAGTAACTATAAAAACATCGAACTCTTCTTGTAGGAGAGGGCAAAGGCAGAGTGCTTTCTAGGTATGCTTCAGAATAAAGTTGTTTGATATGGACTTCGAGTATGGATATTTATCGTGCCACGAAAATTATTTTAACATCTTGAATATTACCGTCTGTCATGACAAGTCTCTGGCCAACAGACCTCTTAAAAGCATTTGTATTCCCTTCAAGCAACAGCCTTCGACTGCCAGGAACATTGTTTGTTGTGGTAGCCTCTGGCCTTGCAAACTCAAAAATTTTCCAGGTGTACGTTCAAAAATCCCCTACGCTAGAATGTTTAGCAAAGAGTCCGTTCTCCTTCTTCCGCAAGTGAAGAAGCCTTGCGGGAGGGAAACTAGGGGCATGCAAAGCCGAATATTTAAAAGAAGAAAGAAAACAGACATTTATCATTTGGAAAAATTTCCTCCGGCCAACAATTACCGACATGAATTTGGTCTTCCATTCCAGAACGTCAATGTATATGAATCTGAGGGTCTTTTGACTATGGCTAGGCTTTTGGCTATGCTCAGCGACGAATACGTGCATCAAACTCTAGAAATAACTACATGAGGAAACCTTACTGGCAGTAAATTCATTTGTTTATGAACAATCCTCTGAAAAGATCTCTGCTACTTGGTTTTGCTGGGTCGGCGAATCTACTGACTGTATCAATCTATAGCTCATGCATGAAGCATCGTTTCGTGAATTATTTTATGACTAAGTGATGCATCTTAGTATATATGAACCCCTATTACAGTATTCTAACTTTGCATGTACTATTTCTTATAGTAGTACAAGAAGATGAAGAGCTACTTTGTGCTGAAGATGACTTAAAGGATGAATCCTACAAAGTTAGTCCGTTGAATGAAGTTGGATTTCTTTTCCCTACAGATATTATGCGTTCTGAGTTTTGTTCTGTAATAGACCTCCCGAAGCTGATTCGACTGCAAAGGCTCAAAGAATGTCGATAAACAAATAAATTAGAAAATTCATGAAGTTAAACTTTGGAGTGCCTCCCGAGTGGGGAAGATTCGAGAGAAGAAGTTTTTTTGAGGATTATTTCGACTCAAAGCTCGAAAGCTAGAAAGGAAAGTTATTATCGCAAGCGAGGAAGGAAATAGTCATAAAAGTAGTGAGTCAAGCCATCCTTAGTTATGCTATGTTAGTATGCAAAATAACCAATATTTATCTGCCGAACGATTGATTGGAGAAGTTGGAAAATAATCAAAATAACCAAAATTTGTCTATTGGAGAAGCTAGAAAGTCATGACGATGAAATAACATGAAGGCGGATTAAATATTTAGGCATAGAACTATCAAAATTTCAAATGCAATGGGTGGTTGAAAATCGCCGGGAGATGAAGATTTGAGTAGATCGATGGTTAAATTCAGGGCAGATCTATGATCCTTAGAAACTAGGATCAGCCTAGTGGAACTCATGGATAAGAATTCCGCGCACGGGAGAGAGGATGATGCTATCTCTGAGCATATTCCTGGACACATTGCCCAACAGATCTCGGCAATTCTTTAAGTTCAAATGCAATTGAAGATAGCTAAATTTGGCCCTTGTATCGAATAGGAAAATATAGTGTATAAAGTGGCTATACATCGGCTACAAATGCGGGGAGTAGTTTCCGTGTGAACACTCATTATTTTGTCCATATTACCCAGGGAACCGTGGAGTGTTTTATGGCACCTGAAGACGCAGCCGAAGATTGAGATCTTGCCGCGTTAGCATCAAAGGAGAACCTAGCGAGAAGGGAAATTATACCTCATCCTACATGCTCTCTATGCGGGCAGACTAACGAAACAAAGAAGCATCTACTCCTCCTCTCTTTGACAAGAAAAAGCTCTTTCAAACTTGTAAAATCTTCAATGACACCGGTACACCGAACATATAGGTAGGTTACAAACACCACCTTCATGAACCCGAATAGAATAATTGATACAGTGTTTTCTTCCAAAAGGAGACAAAGCAGCAAATACAAATGAAAGTTCCCAAGTCCATGTGTTTCCATTTCACCCGGACTTAGTCTCAGCTTTCTCTAGAGAGAGATGATAGGAAAATATATGGCTTCAAATTGAGTAGAACAATGAAATCGGATCTTTAGAGTAATCAAATTGGACTTTAACACATGATATCAATTTATTTAGGGATTTATTTGCCCCACAATGTTGCTAATGGTCACAGGCAAATTTCTTCCAAGATATAACAAAGTCTCAAAATGAGAATATTAGATAGCAATTTTAGTATTTCGTTTCTCATAATAAAAACAATGGCTATATATTCTCTCAAAAGAAAACGAAAATGGAAGAAGAAATTGTAATTGAATAGACTTATTCAGTAATTTATAGCAAAAAACAAGAATATTCGAATAGACACAACTTTTCAAGGATTAAGAAGTTATATCTAAATAGGTACGAACTCTGAAATAACCATTAGAAGAAATAGTAAAATTCGAAATTAAATAACAAATAATAAATAAATAACCGTAACTCCTTAACAAACGCACTGTTTTGAAAGAATGCAATGGTTAAGTTTTATAAAAATAAATCGAATTTTCAATAAATAAAAATAACGATTGTTGGTTAGTGTCAAGTCTCCTCCACGTGCACACTCATATCTTTTTGATGTGGGACAATGCACCTCTTTTTTTTTTTTTTTTACAAACAAACTACCAACAATCCCCCACTTTTGTTTGTAAAACAACATTAGAAATAAAACGTTAAAAATATACGACCAAAGTTTCTAAGAGATTAATATACATACATAAAGATCTCTTTTCGAGTTAAATACTTACTTAGTGCAAGTATCTCAAAACTCTATAAAATTACAAGTAGCTCAGCTTTAAACTTATACTTTTAAATAATAGAATCGGACATATTGCACATATACTAACTTCTTATTTCAACGAGAAGTTCTATATTACTCCCCGCTATTATGGCCTTATGCTTGATCTTGTTTCATGAGCTCTCTAAACAGCAACCCTAACTTTCATAAGAAGCGGCATCACTTCTAAGCTCATGTAGGTGAAGTATCTACCATGTGTTTCTATTACCATTAACATATTACAAATTTATACTATACTTCATTAAGAATTCAATTCAACCTACAAAAATTGTAACAAACAATATTGACTTCTTATATTAGGGCTACGTCAATATCAAACAATCACATAGGGTAACTTGTTTTTACCCATTAAACCTTATAACTAGTGATGTTTTAGAAAAAGATTGGGTTATCATTACTAGTCATTTTAATTAAAGATTATTAGCCCTGTTTCTTATGAGGTTATTATTACCATGTCTCTTGGTATTATTACTTAACCTCACATAGACAATTGTTATAGTACCATCTTCAATCAATTGTCTCACATATTTATGTCTTAGACTAATGTGTTTAGATTTACCATTATAGGTGCTACTATAAGCTCTTGCCAAAATGGCCTAACCATTATAATACATACAAATAAGAGGTATAAAACTAGGCCATAATTTGATATCTAACAACAGATTCCTAATCCATTGAGCCTCTTTCCTAGTTGCCGCTAAAGCAATGAATTTGAATTCCATTATTAAGTTATGTACATTTGTTTCTTGCTCGTCCAAGAAACAACACATTCAGGTAATGTGAAAATTAATCCATTAGTGGATTGTTCATCTCTCGCACTTGTAACCCAACTAACATTGGCGTATGCTTATAGTATAGCCAGATTAATAAGGAACAATAAGATAACAAAAAATTCTAGTAATGACCCTCCGATGTTCTATACTTATATTATTAGTATACCTACTTAACTTCGACACAGAATAAGTAATATCAGGTCTTGTATAATGCATCACATACATTAAAGATCTTATAACACTTGCATATTCAAGTTGTGCTATTGCTCTACCGGTATCATGATTTAATTTAATACTGAATCAAATAGAGTACTCATTTATTTGAAGCCGAGATGTTTAAATTTATTTAACATCTTTTCCATGACATCACTTTGGCTTAAAGAATAACCCCCGCTATTTTTTATTTATTTATAATTTTAATATTTAAGATAGTATCTACTTCACCCAAATCTTTCATTTTAAAATGAAAGTTAGATGCTTTTTAGTCTCAATGACTCCAATCACATTGGCTCCATAGTCCCTTTCAAATACCTCCACTTCAAGACTATTTTAAGAGGCACCCTAGAAATCTATATGGACTTCGCCTTTCCCATTGGAAATGAAGCAACCCATGACGTGAAGAAGAATGGAGTTAGGTCATGCGACATATTTATTTCTTTTCAATGAAAATCCACATCAAAAGATTCAATCGACTCAAAATGAGTGCAAACTTATAAACATGATGTTCACATGTTAATTTCCAGCAAGCTGTTAACCATTGATGATGGCACATTTAATACCTAAAGAATTTGGCATGCAAGACTAAATCATTTCACCATATCATGGTGTGACATCCTGAAATTCAAGCCCTCTAAGGGATAAATGAATGTGAATTTCGTCAATACATTGTTGGTTGATCTCACTCGGAATTGATCACTCTTAAGATATTGACCTTGAGGGGAAAGGCTAATAAGGATAGAACTTGTACGACTAAAGAACTTGACCCATGAAAACGACTTGATAGTAAGACTTGTGTGAGGACGATCCTGTAGATAGGCAGGCCAATTTCAAGGAAGACTAGAAGTCGATTCGTGGACAGAACATAATGGAACGACGGGTGATTCCGTTTATTGTTATCGAACCTACAAACGACCTTAGGTCGATCCTCAGTAATCGTGTACTTTGAAATGAGAATTTTTCCCCCATAAATTCATGTAGTCAAGGATGTCCATGTGTCAAGATTGTCTTGAACGTGGTTTGGCACGAGTCGGTTACGTGTGAATCCTCAAAGCTACCTGTCAGTCTGAGTTGTACCCGGAATGGCATTGGGCGAAATTGACATGGCAATGAGAACTAAATATTGGACTTCGAATTATCGGGAATGTCTAGGACGGAATTTGGATGAAGCTACTTCGTCACCGACAAAGACCGCCGGTTAAGCTGAGTACTTGGAAAAAGGGATTTTTGGACCGAGGAAGCGAGCCCGTGAGGAAGTGGGCCGGGCCAAGCCGGTGTGGGCCTTAGGCCCATGGTGGGACAGCCACCATAGTGGACCCAAGTCAAGCAAGTAAGCCCATTGGGCCTAAACCAACTATTCTTCCTTCCAAGCCCATTACCAAACCTTAAGCCCATTGAGCCAAATCAAGCCCAATCAATTCCCAAGCCCATTCCTATTCATTTCCAAGCTTATTTCTTAGGTCCACCCATCAATTTCAACCTAAGGTCAGATTGGTAATTTGTGTAAGGTGGAAATGACCAAATTGCCCCTAAAAGCAATTAGATCAGGGCAAAGGAAGAGTGAGAAGATGAGGGGACTTGCATGAGGAGTTGGAGTAAGCATTGATGAGCCTTGATGGAGAAGACTTCAGCTCTATCTTCACTCAATCTCTCCCTCCTTTGGCCCACTGTCGATTGAACTCTCTCTCTCCTCGTTTTCCCTTTCTTCCAGTTTCTGCTCCAGCAAACCTTCCTCCAAAGATTTGAGTTGATTGTTGGCTTCCCGGACAAATCATGTGACATACTGAATTTTCCAATTATGTTTTCAATTGAATGAGTCGGGCATTTCATCTTCGCGCCTATAGCTCTTTTCTCTGAGTTGGCCACTCATAAGATAACTAGCCTATTAGGTGAAGCCGTTAAAGAATCTAAACGCAATAGACTTGAGAATTCGACCAGGAATCGACTGCTCGACCATGCTAATCTACAAGGGTCATTACGACACAGATCGATTAGAGACCAGAGATAGGTCAATTCGACAGAGCCATGTGATTAAGTGTGGGTGATTCCACATAATAGCAAAATTTTTGTCGATCGGCACTAGACTGATTTTCTGTCGTTTGGTACTCTATGTTTGTATTTGAAACCTCGAGATTTCTACGACAACCGAGAGTCGCCAATGTGTCGAAAATGTACTTTGTGGCTTGAAAATAATCAACCACAGGTCATTTGCATGAAAAGTTCCTAAAAGCTACCCGGTAGGTTAGAATGGGTTTAAATTGCACCAGATTGAAATTAACTATGAATTTAAACCCGATTTTAGAAATTGAAAGTTTTATCATGTCACAATTCATTTTATGAACATCGATTCATCCTCAGAAGATTTTTCTACAAACCAGGATTTGTGGCGGAAAAGCAAAGTGAGGTCGTTTTTGATCGGGAAATTGGTAGGCTCGTTTTTTATCGCATCTTTGGTCGTCAAGTTGGATCAATTGACGGGGAAAAATCATAAGAGGGACAAGGACACCCATGGCTGATTTATTTGGGCTTCAATTGGATTGGTTTATTTGAGAATTGAATGGAATTAAACGAGATTGATGAGGCAAAGTCCAAAATTCGTAGGCCATGGGGTACACAACATTTTGGACTTGTTGGCAAGCTTTTTGAGGAAGCTAAGGAGAGGAAAAGGATGAGGGTGAGGGCCGGCCATGGTGGGGGCAAGCAAGAGGAGAGAAAGACAAGTGTGAAGCCCTTGGAAGCCACCTTGGTCCCCCTCTTCAGCAGCCTTCATCTCCTTCAATCCAGTTGCTTTCTCCATTGTTGGGCTGTGGGAAGAGCTTGGAAACCAGAGAAAAACCGGCCAAACCTCCCTTTGCCGTCAAGCCACCTACCTAGGCCACCGGAGTCGTCGCTCACCCATCGGAGCTGCTCGCGCACACTCGAGCCTGTCGCCGTGCGTCCCTACTGTTTCGCGATCCCAGCTCCCTATTTCGAGCTGCTCGAGCCACGTCCCAACTACGCCGCCCCCTCCACCTCCGTTCAGCCGTCCCCCGACACTCCCGGGGCTGTCGCCCCTAGCCGTCCGTTCTCTCCGTTTCCAGCCCCTTCTTGGCCCAAGATCAGAAGCTAAAGACCAAAAGGTTCTAGGACTTCAAGGCCTGTTTTCTAGCCCTTCCTGACCTTGGTTGGTATCGCCACTTCGAGGTTTATTGCCTGCCTTGGCGTTCCCGTCGCCGTGGACTCATCGGAACGCTAAACCGATGAGTTTACTCTCTAAACTCTGCTTAAGGTAATTATGCTTAAGGGGTGTTTAGATTATGCTAAATAGGTTTAGGTGGTTAGATTATATTACTTAAATGTCACTTAGATTAGATGAATGATTAGTTTAGTGGATAATTAATTAGGGCTAATTGGATGTATAGATTAGTGTAATCTTGTTTAAGCCTTAATTAATTAATTATTTCAATTTATAGATATTATTATATTAATTTATATTAATATAATATAATATTTAATTATTTAATTTTCGGAATTAAAATTAATTATTTAATATTTCCAAGAATTATCTTTGGGATGGCGGTCGCTAGAATTTCGCATTGATCGGCAGCGGTGCAATTAGTTTGTGCAAATTGTTTGTTAAATTGTGAAATTGTGTGATGTTGGTGAAGTTTTGGTATTTAACTTGAAAATATCCGGTGTCGGCTTTTGGCACCGTAATTGGTTTGTAGGACCGCTTGAATCGTGGGATTTTAATGGATTGAATATCAAGTTCTTTGGTTTAATATTGAAATGTCAACTTAGGCGAGCAACTATATTGATCAGCTTAGGCGAGCAATTATATTGAATAGCTTAGGCGAGCTATACTATCTATTAGGTTTGGCGAACTATACTATCTATTATAGCTTTGGTGAGCTACTATCTATCTATATCAGCTTTGGCGAGCTACCATTTATATGTATTTCAGCTTAGGCGAGCAGTTATCATATCGATGAATGAATTGATAGACGGTATTGGCTGATAGATAGTAATGGTTGATAGATAATATTGATTGATAGATAATAATGGTTGATAGCTAGTATTGATTGGATTGAAGGATTGATGGTATCGATAGTATCGAATCGATTGGACTGATTTGATCGATTGAGGTTATAAATTGTGCTGACGTGCAAGAAGGAACTGAGGTGAGGTAAGTCATCTGTTCTAATTGTGTGGCTATGTGGCTAGAGTGCCCTGAGGCATATTTTCTTCCTAATAGGATTTTAGGGGTTGAACTTGCTGAGATATCGTCTCACCCTGTTGTGGGCTCAACATTTTCAGGTCCTTAGATGGCGGTCGTGGAGGACCCGAAGCCCTAGAGTCTGTGGAGATGGAGACCCAATGATTGGCGAATGTGTCTGTCTAGTTGGTCATAGGACAATTCCCTTCTTTTGTTGAGCTGGTCTTTTGTAGAAAGTCCAGTGTTGTATATAAACCTATGTGTTTATAAAGGCTTGTTTTGATTGTAAATTGGTTGCCTACTTTTCTATCCCAAGCTTTTGTATTCAGGGGTATTTGTTTGCTTTCGCATGTGCAATAAAATGAATGGGTCGGCGACGTATTCTGGGAAGTCGCAATTATCAATCGACTACAGAGGGATGTTCGCGCGCTCGAGGATCGGGGTGTGACATCCCCGTTTAAGTGGTATCAGAGCGGGTCTATGAATGGAGTGATAAGGTGTAATGGTTTATGGGATAGTTGGTAGGAATGACCTTTATTTCACGTTGGTGCATGTGACTGATAGTTGTTTGATAAATTGTGTGGTGTGGATCACTCAAAATTCTAATTTGGTATTGGAATTGGGAAACGAGTATTTATAAAGATTCTGTAGATGAGTGATCAAGAGCAAAGGACTCCTAAAGAGAGAACCTTTAGACTGGTTACTCGGGGTAGAATACCTACAAGGGTTGGTGTGGTGGAGTGCCGACTTAGACCAGCGCAAGTGTAAGAGTACCGCTGCAAGCCGGTACTGAGAGTGTAGCAGCACCGAGCGATCCTAGATTCGATGGGATCGTTCAGGCATTAATTAACCTTGGAAACTTGTTGGTTCAACAAGCATACTACTGAGCCGCCGCTGTTGCCGTTGTCACTACTGTCGCTAGTGCCATAATCGCTGTTGTTGCCGCACCTGCTGAGGTCCAGCTTGGAGTTGTGATCGAGGAGCAAGCTACCGCGTCTGAGTTAAGGTTCAGTTTAGGCAAAGATGATAATCGATTAGGGAAGAAATCGATGACCGATGGAAAGCACCCCATTTGTCCCAACCGAAGGAGTAGAATCGGAAAGTCAACGTCGAACCAGTGTAGCATGTGTCAATTTTGTGGAAGGCGACATGGTTCAGCCCCGTGCCCTTTAAGGACGGGTGATTGTTTTGAGTGTGGCCGATAAGGTCACCTGGCTAGGAACTATCCCAGAAGGTAGATGGAACCACAGCAGCTGTCACCGCTGCCGATAGAACAGAACAGAGAGAATACGCTTCAAGACATGCAGTGGGGGTACTTGGAACAAACCTCCAGTGCAAGGAAGGGTGTATGCCGTCATCCGACAAGAGGCAGAGGAATCACCAAAAAGGTGCCGAGTTTGTGGAATGAATCATAAACCAACCCTGTGTCCCGGTATGAGTAGAACGTGTTTTGAATGTGGCCAGTACGGTCATCTGGCGAGGAACTGTCTATGTAGGTCCAAGAGAACACAAGCATCGCTACTGCCGACAGAACGCCATTAGGTTGACGAAAGGAACAGGAATGGACCAACCATGCACCGAACAAAGGAAGAATGTTTTTAAGGTGTTTTTATCAGAGTAGTGCAACAGGATTTTGAGCAAGGGTTGTAGAATTTCCATTGTTGTAATAAAGTAGTAGAAAGATCAATCTCTGACTATAGTTGTACTTGACGGGTTTTGTTTATGCATAACTTGGAAGTCTTATATGAAAAGGTTTGGCCCAAGAAGCTTTTTGTTGTAATGAATTATGGTCATAATAAAACACAGTTTGATCCATTATTATACGAAAGATTCGAATTATTAAGAGTTGAGGAGGATCCTCGATCTCTTTTTATTTTGTCACTTAAGGCATCTGGTTTTGGATGGGGATTGCCAAATCTATTTGGCAACTATAGTGGATGCGACTATTGAGGAACCAAATAGGGAGAACTTAGCTGTGATATAGAAGTTTTCTTAGATGTTTTTTGAAGAATTGCTAGGTCTGCTATCAGAAAAAGAGATAGAGTTCATGATTGAGTTAGCAACCGGGACATAGCCAATCTCTATGGCTCCTTACCAGACGACGTTATCTGAGTTGAAGGAATTGAAGGTGCAGATGCAAGAATTGTTGGATAAGAGATTCATACACCCTAGTGCATCACCTTAGAGAGCACCAGTTCCGTTCGAAAAGAAAAAAGATGGTTCATTGCGTTTGTGCATCGACTACCGTCAACTCAATCAGGTGACAATCAAGAATAAGTATCCACTCCCTAGGATCAACGACTTGTTTGATCATTTGCAAGAAGCGTCGATATTTTCAAAGATCGGTTTGAGGACAGGGTATCATCAGTTGAGGATCAAGGAGGAGGATATATCAAAGTCAGTGTTTTGTACTCGATACGGCCATTATGAGTTCACTGTAATGCCATTTGGTAAGACGAACGCCCCAGCTGCTTTCATGGATTTGATGAACAGAGTGTTCAAGGAGTACCTGGATCAGTTTGTAATTGTTTTCATCGACAACATCCTGGTATACTTTAATAGTCCCGAGGAGCACGAAAGGTACTTAAGGATAGTGCTCCAGATTCTGAGAAATCACGAGCTGTATGCTAAGTTCAATAAATGTGAGTCTTGCTTAACTCGTGTGGCTTTCTTAGGTCACGTGATTTCAGGAGAAGGAATCTCCATAGACCCCGCCAAGATTGAAACAATAATCAACTGGCCAAGACCGACTACAGTGACAGAGATCAGAATTTTTCTGGGTTTAGCAAGGTATTACAAACAATTTGTGGAAGGGTTTTTAGCATTAGTTTTGCTGTTAACAAGACTTCTGAAAAAGGAAGAGAAGTTTGTGTGGATAGATAAGTGTGAGGGTAGTTTCCAAGAGCTTAAGCAGAAGCTGACTACCACACTTGTATTGACCATTTCATCTAGTCTTGAAGGATACGGGATCTACAGTGATGCGTCGTTGAGAGGACTAGGTTGTGTGTTGATGCAACATGGTAGAGTGGTTGCATACGCGTCCCGTCAATTAAGACCTCATGAACTGAATTATTCTACGCATGACTTAGAACTCGCAGCGATCATTTTCGCTCTGAAGATTTGTAGACATTATTTGTGCGGAGAAAGATTCCAGATCATCATAAACCATGAAAGTGTCAAGTACCTATTCTCTCAAAATGAGTTGAATACGAGACAACGTCATTGGATGGAACTCCTTAAGGATTATGACTGTGATATCTTGTATCACATTGGAAATGCGAATAAGGTCGCTAGTGTGCTGCGTCGAAAGTCTTCAGTTGCACATATGTTGGTTAAAGAGTGGAATTTACTTGAGAAAGTTCGAGATTTAGTTTTCAAATTTGAGGTAGGCTACCTTTCAAATCTTATGGCCACCCTTAGAATTGAGCTGGAAGTGTAGATCAGAATCAAGACGCTTCAGTGGACAAATCCAGAGATTCAGAAGATTCTGCAAGAGAATACAGAAAAGAAGAATGCTGACTTTTAGGTTCTGAGGATGGAATGCTAAGGTTCTAAGGACGATGGTGTGTACCTGATGATGCAACGCTTAAGGAAGAGATTTTGTCAGAATCTCATTGTAGCAGCTATAGCATTCATCCTAGCAGTGCAAAGTTGGGTCAGAATCTATGTCAACTCGATTGGTAGATCGTTTTGAAGTCAAATATCGCTAGACAGGTCGCAAGTATCAGATGTGCTAGCAAGTGAAAGCACGGTATTGCAAGTCGAGAGGACTTTTGTAATCTCTCGAGATTCCTGAGTGGAAATGGGAGCACAACAATGGATTTTGTGACAGGTCTACCAAGGAGTTAGAGTGGTTATGATTCCATTTTGAGTAATGGTCGACAGACTGACGAAATCGACTCACTTCATTGCAGTATGAAAGGATCTTGATTTGGAATTTCAAGTAGGGAAAACGTGTTTTTCCTCGAATGTCGCCTATGATAGGGACATCTCGAGTTGTTAAGGAAGGAAAACTGAAACTGTATGAACATTTGAATCTTTCGAGATTGGGATCAAATAAGAATTTTTGGTCTTAAATGGAAAAATAAAGCAATTTTGAGGGCACCGTCGGCGTCTTTAGCTGAGCGGTATGCGGGAAGAAGTCACTGGCCCGAAATCGGGGGTTCGAATCCTCGAAGCGACAGTTAGCCGCTTAGTTGAATAAGGAAAAGAAAAAGAAAAGAAGAAGAACCAAAACTTTTGCAACTGTCATTTTTGCAAAAATGGGCAAGCGCTTAGCCTTTTGGAACCAAAAGTGGTATGGACAAATTTGAAAGTGATCCTGGTCGGCATGCAGAGTTGTACGTGCGTTAGGTTGTTTGTTTGCATGGAGTGCCGGTGACATTTACATCAGACTGAGACTTGAGGATCATAGCTTTCAATAGAGCATTCAAGTGGTTCCTTTTGAAGATTTGTATGGCAGAGAGTATAGAATGCTAGTGTGTTAGGACGAGACTAGAGAAAGAAAGATCAGGCCCAGAGTTAGTTTAGTAGTTAGTAGATGCAGTTGCCACCATCAGAGATAGATTAAAGACCGCTCAAAGTCACCAGAAAAGCTTTGTAGATAAGCATCGAAGGCCTTTGAAATTCCAAGTTGGTGATCACGTTTTTCTAAAGGTGTCAACAATGAGGGATACTTCATGCTTTGGTAAGAAAGGAAAGCTGAGTCCGAGGTACGTAGGTCCCTTTGAGATTCTAGAAAGAATCGAGATCCTAGCATATCGTCTTGCATTGGCGCAAGTGCATGACGTTTTTCACGTGTCAATATTGAGGATGTATGAGCTTGACCCGACCCACGTGCTGAATTTTGAGGATTTAAACATGGACGACAGAGTGTCGTACGTGGAAAGCCCGGTTCAGTTTGTGTTTCAAAAGGAGCAAGTTCTATGCACTAAGACCATCCCATTGGTCAAAGTGGTTTGGTAACACCACGGTACTGAAGTAGCAACCTAGAAAAGGAAAGAGTCGATGAGACGATTGTACCCCCACCTTTTTGTTTAAGGAATGGTAATGGTTTAAATTTCGAGGTCGAAATTTTTATAAGAGGAAGAGTTGTGACATCCTGAATTTTCCAATTCTGTTTTCAATTGAATGAGTCGGGCATTTCATCTTCGCACCTATAGCTCTTTTCTATGAGTTGGCCACTCATGAGACAACTAGTCTATTAGGTGAAGCCGTTAAGGAATCTAAACGCAATAGACTTGAGAATTCGAACAATAATTGACTACTTGATCATTCTAATCTGCAAGGGTCATTACACTCATGTGATTAAGTGTGGGTGATTCCACCTAAATCGGCACTAGATCGATTTCTCTATCGTTTTGGTACCCTGTGTCCGTTTTTGAAACCTCGAGATTTCCACGACAACCGAGAGTCGCTAATGTGTCAAAGATGTACTTTGTGACTTGAAAATAATCAACCACAGGTTAATTGCACGAAAAGTTCCTAAAAGCTATTCGGTAGGTTAAGACGCGCCTAAATCGCGCTAGATTGAAATTAACCGTGAATTTAAACCCGATTTCATAAATTGAAAGTTCTGTCATGTCACAATTCATTTTAGGAACATCGACTCATTCTTAGAAGATTTTTCTACAAATCGGAATTTTTGGCGGAAAAGCAAAGTGAGGCCGTTTTTTATTGGGAAATTAGTAGGCTCGTTTTTTATCGCATCTTTGGCTGTCAAGTTGGATCAATTGACGGGGAAAAATCATAAGAGGGACAAGGACACCATGACTGATTTATTTGGGCTTCAATTGGATTGGTTTGTTTGAGAATTGAATGGAATTGAACGAGATTGATGAGGCAAAGTCCAAAATTCGTAGCCATGGGGTACACAACATTTTGGACTTGTTGGCAAGCTTCTTGAGGAAGCTAAGGAGAGGAAAAGGCTGAGGTTGAGGGCCGGCCATGGTGGGGGCAAGCAAAAGGAGAGAAAGACAAATGTGAAGCCCTTCAATGCCACCTTGGGGTCCCCCTCTTCAATAGCCTTCATCTCCTTCAATCTAGTTGCTTTCTCCATTGTTAGGCTGTGGGAAGAGCTTGGAAAACCAGAGAAAAACCAGCCAAACCTCCCTTTGCTGTTGGGCCACCAACCTAGGCCATCGGAGTCGCCGCTCGCTCACTGAAGTTGCTCGTGCGTACCCGAGCCCGTCGTCGTGCATCCCTGCTATTCCGCGGTCCTAGTTCCCTATTTCGAGTTGCTTGAGCCATGTCCCAGCTCCACCGGACCCCCTCCGCCTCCGTTCAGTTATCCCCCGACACTGCCTGGACTGCCGTCGCCCCCTAGCCGTCCGTTCTCTCTGTTTCCAGCCCTTTCTGCCGTCAGTTCCAGCCTTCTCGGCCCAAGATTAGAAGCTGAAGACATCAAGGTTCTAGGACTTCAAGGCCGGTTTTCTAACCCTTCCTGGCCTTGGTTGGTGTCACCACTTTGAGGTTTATCGCTCGCCTTGGGGTTGCCGTCGCCGTGGACTTACCAGAACGCTAAACTGATGAGTTTACCTTCTAAACTCTGCTTAAGGAGTTAATTATGCTTAAGGGGTGTTTAGATTATGCTAAGTAGGTTTAGGTGGTTAGATTATATTACTTAAATGTCAATTAGATTAGATGAATGATTAGTTTAGTGGATAATTAATTAGGGCTAATTGTATGTTTAGATTAGTGTAATCTTGTTTAAGCCTTAATTATTTATTTTTAATTAATTAATTATTTCGAATTTATAAATATTATTTTATTAACTTATAATAATATAATATAATATTTAATTATTTAATTTTCGAAATTAAATTAATTATTTAATATTTGAGAATTATGCCTTAGATGGCCGATCGCTAGAATTTCTCACTGATCATAGCAGTACGATTAGTTTGTGCAAATTGTTTGTTAAATTGTGAAATTGAGTAATGTTGGTGAAGTTTTAATATTTAACTTGAAAATACCTGGTGTCGGCTTTTGGCACTGTAATTGGTTTGTAGGACCAGTTTGAATTAAGGGATTTTAATGGATTGAATATCAAGTTCTCTGGTTTAATATTGAAATGTCAGCTTAGGCGAGCAATTATATTGAACAGCTTAGGCGAGCTATACTATCTATTGCAGCTTTGGCGAGCTACCGTTTATATGTATTTCAGCTTAGATGAGCAGTTATCATATCGATGAATGAATTGATAGACGGTATTGACTGATGGATAGTAATGGTTGATATATAGTATTGATTGATAGATAGTATTGATTGGATTGAAGGATAGATGGTATCGAATCGATTAGACTGATTTGATTGGTTGAGGTTATAAATTTCGCTAACGTGTAGGAAGGAACTGAGGTGAAGTAAGTTCATTGTTCTAATTGTGTGGCTGTGTGGCTAGAGCTCCTGAGGTGTATTTTCTTCCTAATAGGAGTTTAGGGGGTAAACTTGCTGAGATATCGTCTCACCCCGTTGTGGGCTCAACATTTTCAGGTCTTTAGATGGCAGTCGTGGAGGACCCGATGTCCTAGAGTCTGTGGAGATGGAAACCTAATGATTGGCGAATGTGTCTTTTGTAGGACAATTCCCTTCTTTTGTTGAGCCGGTCTTTTGTAGAAAGTCCAAAGGTTATATATAAACCTCTGTGTTTATAAATGCTTGTTTTGATTGTGAATTGGTTGCCTGCTTTTTTATCCCAAGCTTTTGTTGTTAGGGGTATTTGTTCGCTTCCCCATGTGCAATCAAATGAATGGGCCAACGCATCCTGTGGGAAGTCGCACTATCAATCAACCGTGGAGAGATGTACCCGTGCCACCCACCATTGTCTTCAGGAGGTCCAGACCATACGGGAGGACTTGACCGTTCGCCAGTCGGAGCCACCGTTTGACCTGCCGATCGGCTAGAAGCCAGCGACAGTCTGACCGCTTGGCCCTGTTTTGCTCCAGTTGACCTTTCTCCAAAAACCCGAGTTAAAAGTGGTCTTTCCATGAGAATCAACCTTCATGCCACCCACCACCGTGCTCAAAGACAACCAACAGACGGACAGCCCGCCGCTGCCGAGTCAGAGACGCTGACCGACTCGTACGTCGGTGAGAAGCCACCGCTCGCCGGACCGCCTGGAGCTTGCCTGGTTCCGCCCGTTTTGCCTTTGTAGCTCGTTTTCTCTCATTTTGACCAAGCTTTCACCCAGCCCAGCTACCGGCCAACCCTTCACCGGAGCTCCGATCAGCCGCCCATCTCCGCTTCTCCTCCGGCAATGCTGTTTTTCAATGTTTTAGTGGGAGTCCAAGCTGTTGTTGCCATTCTAAGCTTGGGACCGCCTTGGATGGTCGTGGTAAAGGTTCCGGTGCATAGCCACCATCGTCGCCGCCGCGTCCATGTCTTCGGCCCGTTTAATGGGTGAGTTTAGCTCCTAATCCCTTGATTAGTACCTAAACTTGCTTAGGGTTAGTTTAACTAGTGATAATTCTAGTTTATGAGATTTAATTGAGTTATATTAGTCCTAAGATAGGTGGTTAGATTTGTGGCTAAGATTAATTTAGTTTAATTTTACTTTATTGGCTTAAATGGGGTTTTTGCGCTTAATTAGGCTTGTTTAACCTTAATGGATTAATTGATTGCTTTAATTAGTGTTTTTAATGACTTTTGGATTTAATTTATTAGTTATTAAATTCTGGAAATTTACTATTCATGCGACATTGTTTACAAAACATTGTTCACCCGAAAATAAAAAGTGTCTAATTTCATGTGTTTTGATCTTATGAGGTGATTTGAGTATATAAATGTATGAGCATCCACATCAATTGAGTAAATTTCACAAAAAGGGAAATATGCTTTGTTTGAGGGACACCGAAATGGACCGCCTTTAGGGAAAAACGATTTGAAATTGTATTTGCAAGCATTGTGCATTGGTTAAATGTCATAGATAAGAAAAGAGTCTTAGTGGTGAGTTTGTGTGATCAAAAGTTGAACTGTCACCCAACAGGAGTTTGGGGGCGATACCTGGCGGGATTTGGAAGCTAGTCGCAGTAGACTTTGGACCGATATCCCTCTTTGGGATACCGTCTGAACGAGAGTTCAAGACGTAGTCATGCCTGACGGGGCGAGACGAAGCCTGATTTTCATTGGTAGCCCGGCAGGACTTGGATGATCGCTGACTAAAAAGTTAGCCATGGCCGGGAGGTAATAAATTAATTGGATTGTCAACTGGGAGTTGACCGTGGCCAATGAGTTGTAAGAACTGGAGCACGTATGGGTGTTGAGTTAGTTGGGCCTTATTATGGGGTAAAATTGTGTGGTGCGATATGGGACGTGTCATAATGATTTTACCTTATAATCGGGACCCGTGTGATCGAGTGATGCATGAGAGGTGGCGCACTAAAGTGCAACAGCATATGTGAATCATGGCATCATTAGTTTTCACTGTACATGAGTTAAGCACATTATTTATGGCACACACGCATAAATCG